>NW_005842853.1:172675-221970 GCF_000455745.1 Alligator sinensis | reverse complement strand
AGCAGGGTGCAAATGCTGCAAGTAATTCTGTAGAATGGTATGACTAATCCCTTTGCCACCTGTGTGTTAATTTGCATGTAGATTGGGGACTCATGCCACTTAGCAGAAGTAATAATTCCTCAGCCACTTCTTACTTAGTTTTTCTTTTCTTTTTTTCTGCTGTCTGCTTTTATTCCCCTTCTTATTTTCACGCTTAAAATCACTTGGTAGTCCTTTTATTCTTCATAATCCTACAGAGAAGTGAATGAAGAAGTAGCAGGCTTCTGTTTAATTTAACTTAACTAGAAATGGATCAAAATATTTCTGAAGATCAGAAGTGTTTTCTCCAGGAATCCCCATTTCAGGTTTCAGCAATTTTCACAGTCATAGGGGTACTTTGAAAAATGTACATACAACTCTCAGTGCTTCTCGCATTCAGCACCACCTCTTGGTCTACCTCTATAGAAATTCTGATTGTGCCACTGATATAAAAATCTCATTTTTAGTACTGCCAACCTTTAGATTCTCAAGTCAGGTCCTAAACATCAGGGCATTTGGGGTGGAGGGGTGACATGACATATGTATGTATGTCAACAGCAGCACCCCCTCACTGTCAAGGATGATTGTTCTCTATTATTGCCTTACCTGTGGGACTGAAGATGGCTGACAACGCCAATCAGGATCAACAGGTTCTATTGCAACTGGGGCACATGTTTCTACATAGCGTGGTTGCTTCTAGATTCTTGTTTTGGCCCATTTCTAACACTCCTGCTTTTCCATCTCCCATTGTCATTATGAGGTTTCAAAGTACTGACATTCTTGCAGCAGACTCTTCTTCCATTTGAGGTGATTCTGGGAGATAGCATGCCATTTTTTCAAGCTGGCCTTGAAGATGTCCTTGAAGTACTTTCTCTGCCCTCCTCTTCAGCATACTTAACTGAGCTGGGAGAATAAAACTTGCTTTGGGAGTTTGGAATCAGGCATCCAGATGATATGGCCAGCCCAGCAAAGCTGACATTGGATGATCATCGCCTCAATGCTAAACGTTGGTGCATTCCCATGGTGTCTTCCCATTGGATTCAAAGAATCTTTTGTAGGCAGATGGTACAGGAGACACCTCAAGTAGCTGGAGAAGCATGTTGTCTACATACAGTAAGGCGGGGATCACAACTGCTTGGTAAACTATGAGCTTGGGGTGAACTTGGGTGTCTTTATGGAAACACCAAAAGCATAGGCGATAAACTGGACAAACTGGCACTCCTTGTGGGAGATGAGGAATTTGACCTCATTGGGTTGACTGAGACCTGGTGGGATGATACAGCCTCTTTCTTCACCAACACAGGTTACTGAGTATACCGTAAGCCAGTCCTTTGCTCTCAACACCGGCTTCCTATGCAATTTTGAATAAGTTTCAAAGTTTCTTATTGTTAAAGTTGCTTCATGGCTTGAGTCCAGGATATTTAAAAGGAAAAAAAAAGTCTATGAAGCTCAGGACTGAAGATCACAGTAAACCACTACATTCCTCTGTCACATTGGAACGGTCTACGAGGTAGAACATATTGATGCATGGAGACAAATTCTTTGAGGAGCTATCTAATAAAACCCCCCATAAAGTAAAGATCATTACAGACTTCATCACCAGCTCCAAAGGCAATGTGCATTTCTTTAATATAAAACCGGTAATATTTACATTTAAAATACATTTAAAAAATCCCTAAAACCCTATCAAAAACAAGAGACTAAGAAAACAAGCTACAGATGTGGATGCACTGCTGAAAGGTGCTCAGATATTATAGGATTAAATATAGTTTAAGAACATATATAGAATGGAATAGCATCACACGTTTTGTATAAGCCAAAATGTCTGGCCTTCATTCCAGCTTTCATGTCTTTACTATTTCCACCCCAAAACTCATTCTTGCTTAAGGGATATTGTATATCTCCATAAGCTGTGGAGTAAGTGCTTTACTATCCTCATCGTGAGCTAAAACATCCTAGCTGACCATATTCATTTGAAACCTGGCAAGCATCCATCCCAAAAGAAACTGAAATTCTGCTGCATGGCAGGAAATCACACTCAATTCCTAAAGGTCTGTTGAAATGACAGTACACTGAAGTTTGGCAAAGAAAGCATTTCTCCTTCAATGCACCCTGAGAGTGGTTCAGATAGCAAATTTGCATCCAGAATTTGATTTTCCTCATTTTAGACTTTCTTCAGAGAATTAACCAGTTGCTTTTCTATGAGGAGAGTTCATTTATTTCCCCTCCAGTCATAAGCACTTAATTGTTTTGTCTAAAAAAACACAGGCAAAAAAGTTGTCTTAGCAAATACGTATTATTTATATAATTACACAGCCAAAGCAACTGATGTATTTCTATGAAATCCAATCATTGTGAACAACAAAGTCTTTCATTACAAACTTGTGTAACCAGCTAATGACCAGACACAGCATGTTGTGTATGTTCAGCCCTTTGGTTGGAGAAGCAGCCATTGCACAGTCTACCAGCTCTTAGCTACATTCTTCTAATAGGAAGGTTATTAGTAACCTCTCACTATAGCATTTTATCAATGCCTGAATGCAGAGAGTCATGCTGTAATAATAAATGAATGGCTGATCATTAGTCCACCCTCCTGGCCTAAAGCAGAATATACACGCTGTTACCACTATCTACCTACCCTTCAGTAGAATCATCATAATCTACCGATCGTACATATTTGTCACAGATGAATGGTATTGAAATTGAAGTGTCCTGTGGAAGTCATGTGGCTTAAACCAAAGAGTCAATATGCTCTAGAACAAATTCTCAGGCCCCTGGCAGATGTTAAAGGTGCCATGGGATCTAATGCATAATCCCAACAATCACATTTCCCCATACATCAGCAAGCCCGTCAGATGATGCCTGCTCCCAGCCTTGGGAGCATATCAGAATGCAGATCAGGTAGCTGGGAACATAGGAAGCCCATGCACATGCTCCAATGCATTCTAATTGGAACACATCAGAGCAAACTCAGTTAATCCAATCAGAACTGCTACTCTTATTAAACTGCTGCAGCATCACATATTCAGGGTCCCACATTTCAAAATGACAGTGGAGGCACTTTAAAACTGGTCAAATGACTTTTAGTTAAAGTGCCCTGTGGCCACTTCAAAATATGGGACACTGAATATACATGATGCTGTGGCATTTTAGTTAGAGCATCAGTACGGGAGCCAGTTTAAAACACCCTCCCCCCACCCCTGCACTCCGGAATACGTGTATAAATACCCCTGGAGGCTGGGAGCCCGTTTGTTGCAACTCCCAGCCTCAGGGGCACACCAGAGCCCTTGACTCCTATGTACACTCAAAGCTGGGCGCAAGTCAGCTGATCAGTTCTCCTAGCCTGGGAAGTGCATGGGAGTCAAAAGCTCACATGCACTCCCCAGGCTGGGAGACCCAGTCAGCCTGCCCACCCATGCAATTTAAGGGACAATGGGAACCAGCCACAAAGTTATTACACATATATTGTGTAGCACCTTTGTGGCTTACTCCTTATTTTATCACAGCATAAATTCCATTAACATGCGGCCTGGTACTTAAGATGTGATTAATGGGTTAATCAAGTCTCAAGTGCAGCATCTGCAAGGGACTGCTCAGAAAAATGATAAAGGACACACCCAATAGCCTGAAATAGTTTTACAGAATTATCATTCCTTTTCTGACCTCAGAGTCCATGTACTCAAGGGAAATCTACAAACAGCTTTGGAAGATAGACCCAGGAACAAAAACAATCATAATTTAATTGGACACTAAAACCAAAGGATTTACACAATGGTTTCATGGCTTGTTATAATGTAATGGCCATTTCTAACTTCTCTGTACTCCACAGGTAATAATAAACCTTTTCCCTTTTGAACAGCTTTACTCTTTTACATAATTAGATTATCTATTCAACTGCACTTCTCTTGTTTTGAAGATACTTCTGACACTTCTCTTTGCTCCACAATTTACAGGTTCTTGCAGCTTTTATAATTCTATTCTGTGATTAACACATGGAGCCATCGTTCTACCTGGTGTTTAGTTTAGACCATCTAGGCCCCTGGCCCAGGGGCCCTTGCCTCAGTATGGATGAAACCAGTGGCCTGGGCAGGCTGGGTGCACATGACACACTGAGCCGTGACTGCCAGACACTGTTCACTGGGTGCCACTGCAGCCAGACTGAGCTGTGGCAGGGCAAGGGGCCACCCCACGGAGCTCAGTCAATGCTGTACGCACCCAGCAGGCAGTGGCTCAGCACCCTTGGCACTGGCACCAACTCCAGCATGGACCCACAGGCAAGGACAGCCATGGTTCCTGCCCCAGACTTGGTGGGGCAGCACATCCTGCTCCTGCCACTGCTCCTGCTGTGCTAGCCAGGGACAGAGCCTGTGACTGCAGGGCAGGGCACAGATTGGGAGGGGCAGGCCCAGGGCCCCAGTGAATCTTAATCTGCCTCTATGCTTAAGCTATTCTTGCTTCTTTGCCAGACCTGAGGAAGAGCAACTTGTGCCCAAAAACCCATCTAACATCTCTCTCAATTATGCAGTTGATACAATGAGTGATATTACTAAAGAAGCCTTGCTTTTCATATTCCCTGTAACCATCACAGCCAAAATAACAGCTGTCTCAGTGCTTAATTATGCTTATAGCTAGAAAGATTTTCTTAGTATTCAATTTAAGCTTCTTAGCTGAAAAGTAAATCAATTGCTATTTATCCTGTCCCCTTAGACATGCAGAACAATTCAGTGCTGTCCCTTATAATAACATTTTACATACTGAAAGACTGCTGTCATTCCTCCCCACATTTTCTAAACCTGCTATCTTTCTTGTTGTTCTCCTCTGGATTTGCTCCATCTCTCTTAAAGTATACTGTCTGAAACTGGGCAAAGTACTCCTTCTGAAGCTTTATCAGTGCTGAGTGGAGTGAATGAATTGCTTCGTTTGAAGCATATGCAAAATTCCTGTTTAAACACCATGGCATGATTATTTCTTTCTTCACAACTGAATTACATTGTTGACTTGAATTCAGTTTGCTCTCCAATGTAATCCCAGATCTTTTTCTGCAATCCTGCCGCTTAGTCAGATATTTCCCCATTTTAGTCAGATATTCCCCTATTATGTCATTTGATTTCTCTTTCCTAAGGGTAGCTCTCTTTTCTTCTTTCTGTGGAATTCTCAACTTGATTTTGGACCACTTCTCCATTTTATCAATATTACTTTGAATACTAATTTTGTCCTCCAAAGTCTTTGCAACTGCTCTGCTCACTTCCATCCTCAAATACCATATTTACATGAATTTAAGATGACCCTGAATTTAAGACAAGCCCCTAAGAAAAGCCCCGAAATTTTCCAGATGTAGAATCTAAGTATTAGAGAGTTGTCATGAATGTGCCCCTCCGCCCCTCCCCCGCCGCTACAGCAGGGAAAGCAATGACTTGGGGTGGGGCATGGCTAGAAGGGGGTGGGGGTCAAGTAGCCCCTTTGCCCTCTGCCCCCGCCTTCTTCCCCCTGCAACTTTCCTGCACCCCTTGCCCCTTGCAACCTCCTATCCACAGTTCCCCCCAGTGTCAGCTTCTCCTCCACCGCTTCTTCCTCTCTGCAGTTGCACCCCCCATCCACAGCTCCCTTACACTAGACCAGTTACCCTATTAGAGAAGGAAATTAAATTGTTTTGAAACTACATGTTCTTAACAATTCCAAGTTAGCTATTTTTATCACCTTATGATCTCTGTAGCAAGTTCAGGTTTTTTGCTAGCTCAAATAGTCTTCAAATATGATACAGTCCATATTCCCAGGACACACCTGTTGCACAGGCAACCTCCTGTATAAGTTTGTCCCTTAATGCAAACAGTCCATAAAGGGTTAACTCACACATCTGAGTCCTCTTCAACCCCTGAGAAGGCACTTGTGCCTTACTACTACTCCTTCCTTGCTGCAGTCTTCCCTCTCAGGCTGGCTGTGACTCAGCTCTGTGCCGTGGCACTGCTGGTCCCAGTCTCCCAGCCCCTGGGTCTCTTCCCAGACCCTAAGAGCCCCTGATCCAGTACTGTAGATACTGGCCAAGTGACTCTCTTCACTTTCTGTCTGGCTTCCCCTCCCTACAAGCCTTCTGACTTCCTGTGGCTGTTAATTGTCTCCCTCAGCTAGCCCAGTCCTCCTGAGCAGCCTATAATTAGCATTACTGCTCACAGCGGGACTGAAGCCACTAGCCCCACAGCCTGTCACAATCCTCTTGGCACTTATCTATTTTCTTTCTGGATCATTTGGTTTAGTATCTTTCTGAGTATCAAAGTTGGCTAGCCCCTAGGTCCTCTTCTATACCCTTTTGGAAGATAGGTGCTACATTTGCCACTTCTCCAGTCATCCACTTCAGACATTCCCCTGTCCTTCAGGTGTGCTGGAAGATAATTTCTAATGGTTCACAAGTTGTTTCAGTTAGTTTCTTAAGTGCTCTAGGGTGTATTGTGTCAGGCTTTGTCATCTTCAATACATCTAACTTACCTAGGTATGAATATTCTTTAACCTGATCTTTCTCTATGCTCCCTGCATTCTTATCCCCTTGTTAAAATAAATTGTGTTAAGTATCTGATCACACATTTTTTTTTAAATTGAAGCAAAAAGGCATTGAATGCTGCAGCCTTCTATGTCATCTGTCATTTCCTCTCCTCCCCGTTAAATAATGGACCTGTACCTTCCTCTGTCCTCTTCTTCCTTCTAATGTATTTACAGAATGCTGTGTTGTTGCCCTTGTCATGTACCTGATCAGCAGTCATTTATTTTGCACCTATGATGTTCTGCCTTTATTCTTATATGCTTTTTCCCAGCATCCTAATGAAGAAAGAACACTGAATATGAAAGTAAGAAAAGTAAGGCATTTAGGAGTTTTTTCTAAATACATTAAGGTCCTTGCAAATGCATGTTTCCATATACAGAGCCATGCATGTTTCTATGGAATACTGCATATGTAGGGCCCAAATTATAAGCATCTTCACCTACATGTATTTAGGGACACCCAAGCATTTGTGCATGTGTCAGTACAAATCCCTGCATGCACAGCTGAAAGATTTTAGAATCCAGCTGCCACAATGGCAGATGGTACAGAACAAAAAGGTGTACGTAACTGTTTGTGCAAGCAACATTGTTTAAACAGAAATGGAACTGTTGGGCCCCTTATTGAAAATTTAGCCCCGTCGTGTATAATAGAGATAAATGCAATGAAACTGTCATAGATGGCTGGAGTGCACATATTGCAAAATATACAGTTTCAATAATATCCCTTTTATAGCTTAGGAAAGAAATTATTGGCATATATTATGCTAACAGGCTTATCCTTTTGAAATTGAAACTTTTTTTCTATAGTTCACCCTATGCTCCTGGAACAAAATATAATATGAAATATCATGCCTTTTGTAAATTGTGCATTATGGTTTGCCATATCAAAAGAGAAAAGCTATCTGTAGAGAAAAGGACTTTTGTTTATTACTAATAAGATTTCTGTTTAAAGGTGGGGGTAACTGATAATACATGGGTTCAATATGTTTGAATCCTATTCCCAACTTGTTTTTCATTCAGCACTAGAACTAGTCAAAATATTTTTGACTGAAACTTTTTCTTTCATCTAGATTGAATGTTTCCATGGGAATGTATCAATTTAAAAAAATAATAATAAAGTATGTCAACAATATCAATATGTCCCTTTCAACATTGTCAAAAAAGTATATCTTGATTTTTCCTTTTGCAATTATGATTCCTTTTGAAAGTCTGTCTTAGTAACATTCTTTTTTAAAAGGTCAAAAATGAAACATAATACTTCAGTATTATCAATGGGAAACATTTTGACTGAACTAAAAGCAAAGATTTTTTGAAAATGCTTTGTGATAAATTTCAAAATGTGATACTTTGTTCTGATTTAATACAATAGCAACATTTTTGAAATTACAATCTATGACTCTATGAAATTCTGTAAGACCAGAAGGGACCTTGAAAGAACATTAGGTCCATCCCCCAGCACCAAACAGGAAAAACAACTGGGATCAGCTGACCCCATTAAGGTGACTGTCTAGTCTCCTCTTGAAGATTTCCAGGGTAGGTGATTGCACCACCCCGGGAGGGAACTTATTCCACAGTCTAGACACTCTGACTGTGAAAAAGGTTTTCCTAATGTTGAGCCTGAGTTCACAAACTCAGTCTTCCAGGAGTTTGTGGCCATTACTCCTAGTTTTCCCCTCGGGTGCCCTGGTAAACAGTTGCTCACTGAGCCCTTGATGTAGTCCTCTAGTGTAGCAGTAAGCTGCTACCAGGTCCCCTCTTAGCCTTCTTTTCCTCAGGCTGGAGAGTCCCCAGATCCCTCAGCCTTTCCTCATATGGCTTTCCTTTTAACACTGATCATATGAAATTCTGTTACCCATTTATCTCTAATTGGGACTGAAATGGCTTCTGTGAAGATAAGCTGAAATTATGGCAATTTAAACTTTATAGTTTCAACTCCTTACTTGAGACTGTCTCTCTGTTTCTGACGCGGCCATTTTCTAATTAAGTCTTTTGTTTTTAAGTAGCAGAGATAAAAAAAGTAAATTTGGGAGTCAGCCTGTAGAGGAGCTCACCTTAAGGCACCAAATCTCAAGGAGTTATTTCAATTTCCCTTTGTCTTCAAATAGGAATTCCTAGACTCAGATTTTTCAGTAGGTGCAGGTTGAGATCAGCAGTTAAACCATTTTTATATTTGTATATGCATGCAAACATATGACAGCTGATCCACATTTGGAAGTGCAAGTAAGTACGTTAGATGTTCAAAGAACAATTTACATCTGACAATTTACAGATAACTTAGGGTGCATCCAAACGAATACAGCTGTGCGGTACATGGAGCCACAAACACGTCTGCAGCACCACATACTTCACGGTCAGGTGTTCTCCACTCTGCATGGGTGTTCTTCCCATGCGTGCACTGCTCCAGGTTTGTTTTCTGCAGGTTTTTTTGACCACTGGAAAAACCAAAGCATCACATGCATGGGCAATGTGTGCCACTGAAAAGCAGAGCCAGGCCACCTGGAGCCACACTGCAGCTGCCAGCCAGACTCTGCCCAGCAGGATCACAGCTACTGCAGCCCTAGGAGGCCCCCCCAGGATCCCAGGTAAGGCTGCTGGGGCCAGCACAGTGCTGGCCCCAGCCTCCTTTATCACCCCAGGAGTAACTTGTCGCGTGCCAAAGCGCTCGTGGCATAAGAGTTCCCCGGGGACAAGTAGCTGCAATGCAAGGTGTGCCACTGCTATTTGTCCCCAGAGAACCAAACGTCCACACTTGTCTGGCCACGGCCTTGAGTCTATGGCAGTGATTCTCACCCAGGGTTCCACAGCCCTGGATGATGTCTTTAGATCCTTTCAGAGGTGCTGCAGAGTGCCACGCATTGTTAGCACTGGTAGGTGCGCAAACATGATTCACAAGATAAACTGAGAAATCTCAGTAGGAATCCATAGTGCTAAAAATGTTCTGTCCTGTTGTGATCTTTCTGAGTTCTTTGCAACAAAAGAACTGCTCTATTATTTTTCTGCAGTCAAAAATCAAGTGAAAACTAGGATCTAACATTTTCCAAGGGATGCCTTGAATTTAGCAAGAGGTGCCTTAAGTCTATCAAAAGGTTCTTTGAGTCTAAAAAAGTCTGAGAACCACTGTTCTATGGTTTCCGCTCTGGGAGCTGCGCACCTGAAAGCTAAGGGTGGGATTTCTAAACACTCCCTCACCTTAGTCCCTTTTTGGATCTGGCCCCTCACTCTTGTTTCTTTAAATTACTTCCTATTAAAGCACGAGATGCATTTATTTCCTTTTATTTTGCACAATGTGATTGGCAGCAAATTCTTAAAGGGCAATGATTAGAGCACAACATTTGATTTCCTGTTTCAAGTGGCTTGAATTAATTTTTCATCTAAAATGCTTTTCCATTCAGACACCAACAAAACATACTTAATGCTATTACAATCACAAATGCATTCATTTCCACGTTGCTAGGATTGACACTCCTTTATGAAGCCTGCGTGGGGAAAATAATAAATGTAGCTTTAAATAAGTTCTTACAGTTTAAGTATGAATAAAAATCAGACCGGTAACTCACATGGTTGAGTGTTAAAGATACAAACAATAAACAGCTGCTACATAAGAGGTTTTACCAAATGAAAAACCCATATACAATTAAGTTGTTGCGGTTGCTCAATCAAGCTTTGCGGAGCACTTTATTTTTCTTTGTTCCCGTTTCTGTGCAATAGTGAAACCTGATCCTGGTGATTCACTAGTGAATTCAGTTCAAAAGTTCACACCTGCACAGTGGAGAAGCTTGCCTTGAGTCTGACATAGCAAGAAGTGCTATTTATAACATAGGCACCACTTACGAGACAGTTGCAATTGAGTTGTCACTCATCTAGAAATTGGCCCACAAGTGCTGCTTCCAGCAAAGAACCAAAGGCTGTTTTGACTACATTTTCCAAATCTTTTATATATCTTGGGTAGTATTTATTTATACTGTGCTTATACTGTTAGCTTCATATTCATGATTTAAAATAGTTTGTTCAAAGGGCTGTAAGAAGAGTGTTACAGACTAGGTCTGATCCTTTGGACCTGTCCATAGGGCTCATATTTTATTTTATTTTTATTTTTTTGCCACTCAGTGCAGCAAGGGAAAGGCACAGTTAGAAAGCTGGTTATGGCTTCCTGATTGTTAAGCTATCTTGGCCAAAAGGTAAGTGAGAGCAGCGGTGGTCTTCTGTAGTTTTTACTAGTTGGCTGTAATCCCAGATGAATAATACTCTACTAAGAACAACAGAGTGCAGATCCAGCTAGGCAGAGCAAGGGGAAAGGACTTGGATCACTGAGAAGTTTCATTTAATAGCCAGTGGCATGGTACTGCTAAGTGTCCTAAACTCGCTGCATGAGCAACCATTCTCTTCCAATGGAAACTGGGCCCATTTGCTGTGAGTCTCATTTCAAGGTTCAGTATGATCCCTCTGAACACCATTTGGGGGTTATTGCTAGAGTGCCTAAAACTAACAACAGTTTAAAAGCTCCTCTGGCCCACATTTTCAGTTTAAGCAACTGAAGAAGCTAAAGGCTTGGCCATCAATACCTCATTTTCAAAAGTCTAGCTAGGCTACATGCCTATACATACAGGCACAGGCTGCTGTCCTACTGATGGTACAGGCACATGTTCTTGGCACAAGCTGAGTGATCTCTGCCTGCTGCACTTCTGTTCAGGGCAGCATGGGGAGCACACGTGGTAGTACAGATATGACCACTGTTAAGCCTGCCATTTCCAGCCTTGCCCTAATTCCTAAAACAATCACATAGGCTGAGGGTTCCCTGCAAACATACATTTTTAAGTCAGAATGTCAAGGTGTCCCAGGGTAGCTCGTCTACTAAACTAAAGGAAAATTACAGATTGTATGGTCTAGCACACACCGGATCCTGTTTTCAGAACCTTCATTTTATTATGAGCATTTCTATACAGCCAGAGGGCTGAAAAACATGAAGCAAAATCAAGTGCGAGGAAACATAGCGTAGGCTTCCCACACTCCCAGCCTTCCCCCATGCTTTACAGACCTTCAAGGAGATACATTTTCCTTTCCTTAGCTTTCTAGAACCTGAAACTTCATCTGAAAAAAGTATAGGGATGGGGAGTCTGAGGAATCTAGCTGGGTTTTAGCTGGGTTTGGTCATCCAGTTTGACCTCTCCAAGTGGGAACTCACTAATAGGAAGGAAAAAAAAAAAAAGACATCAGTGCACAGAAAAAAAATAGACCAAACACAGAGAAAAAAACAAATTGAATATCATCAAAATTAGACTTTCAGTAGAAGCAGAACAAATTACACAGTAATACTCATACTTACCTCAGTGCTCATCATAATATACTTCTGCCTGTCATGCCCAGAGGCAGCCAAGCAAGGCCTCAAGGACATAGTCCTAACATGCTGCAGTGCTGTCCTTATGTGAGAAGGCCTGGAAAGGGAGGCCTCAGCCACTTGTGCTTCAGCTTGCATTAAATTAATTGTATCAACACATTGACATTTCAGGTGTACAAAACTTCCCGCATTCACTTCAATGGGTTGCAAGAACCATTAGGCTGGTATCTGTATGCTTCCGGACAAAAGAGGTACCCCACTTGCTGTGGCCTACTTGCAGGGCCATCGGTCAGCTGAGGAACATTAGAAGACAGCATCATTGCACACACAATGCAGAATTTTGCCATACATACACCATTGTTATTTGAACATTACACTTGACTGAAAAGATTTTGGACTATTCTTCTAAACAACTTGCAGATACACCTCAGCTGAAGCCCAAACAGAGGGAAAAAATCAGAGATAGGATCAGTACAGTCCTTGACAATGCAAATATCTTTTATCATCTGAAAGACAGTGATTTGTAAAACTTCAGTGGCAAGCTGCACTGTGCTGCAAGAAGGCTTCCTTGGTCTCATTTTGCTTTGTGTTCATTTTATTTGTCAGGTATAGTATATCCTGCTACATTGTCATGCTACTGCTGCATATAGTAGGACAGAACCAAGAGAGTTGCTCATTTTCCTTGCTCAGACCTCTTAGCACTCTCTTCAGTTACCCCTGTGTTATCTTTTTCTCCATCCATGTCTGACTGTTCCCTTGACCAGATTCCTTCATCTTTATATTCTTCTCTTCCTGCTGCCCTTTAATACTTGTAGTTAATTGCCTTGTTTTCAGATATGTGTATACTTGGTGACTAGATAATCAGATGTTCTGAAATTTAGTTCAGCACACCTAATGGGTGAGAGTAGTAATGGTACTTCCTCCTCTACCTATCCCTAGATCCTGAGGGAGTCAGGGCTTTATCACCCCACAGTGTAATTCTAAATAGCCTTAGGCTGCTGTAAACTATGCTTGCCCCAGAAACATAATTAGCATTTCAGCACCCTGGGCAGAGATGCTGTCAAGTGTCCCTTTTTCCCTTCCAGCATCCTAAGTATTTCCACATTTGCCCTGTCCTAGTTATGGGGCCATCAGTCAACTGAGAAACATCTGAGGGCAGCATGCTCCAGCTATGCCCTGAGCTTATCTCCTGCTTCAGAGGGCCAGAAATGTAGCTGCACACTGCTATAATGATTTTGTCAAACCAATCAGAATGATCCTCTCTAAACCAGGTTCCCACCCCACACACATCATGGAAAAAGTACAGAGGGGATGGAGCAAAGATAAGATCCTGCACTGCTCTTCAGAACTTTGCTCAGTTTTTGTATTCCTACAATAATAGTTCACACTTTCATTGCTTCTTTTTGGCTTCTATAATTATGTTTCTGTCCCTTTAGATTTCTGTACTGCCCTTCAAGAAAGTGACAGTGGCTGAAGTCCAGCATGAACCTCAGCAGCAAGATGAATTTACAATTTACCCTTAATATGTCCATCTTAATCCTTTTTTTAAGAGTTCTACATTAGTTTACACATAAATGATCCTGTACAGTGCATTTTGAGGGACTTGTGCTTGCTGAGCATCCTATAATTCTAACTCTAAGTACCTGCCAGGAATGATTTCATGCAACACCAAAGTTCAGGAGCTGCTCTTCCAATAGATTGCACAGGTCAAACAATGCCCACTTGACCTGGTAAATAGCAGGCATACCAAAATGCTGTCTTTGTTGCATGTCTAATCCATCTGTGCAGTTATCTGATAGGCATGTGCGAAACAGGACGTATTCAATTCAGATTTGGTCTGAATCAGGGACAGCGATTCGATTCTTTGATTCGGATCACTGACCCCGATTCGATTCAGCCGAATCCAAATCTGAAGATCCAGTGCCGATTTGGAAAAATCAGTGATTCGGCCATAGACACGGCTTCAAATGTTTTTTCTACATACCTCAAGGTACCAGCCGTGGCTCACGAATGCTGTGATGCTGGGGAGGAAGAAGCATCCCACAGGAATGTAGGGAGGGGCCCTGCATACTCAGCAACAAACCTGAAAGTGAACTGGAAATACTTCTGGTCCACTTCCAGGTCTGCCGAGGAGCACACTGGAGGGCCCAGCCCCTGGTGCCTCCCTAGCTCAGTGGTTGGTCTCAAGGGAACCCCAAGTGCCCTCCCCAGACCCAGGAGGCACCAGTCACTGAGCCCTGCATGCTCCCCAGCAGATCCAGAAGTGAACCAGAAGTGTTTCTGGTCCACTTCCGGGTCTGCTGCAGAGTGAGCTGGGGAGCCCCCATGCTCCTGTGGGACACTCCATCTGCCCCAGCATCTCAGCATTCACGAGCCACCTGGTACCTAGAGGTATGTAGAAAAAAATGTAAAGCTGTGTCTATGTCCTAATCGCTGAATCTTTCCAAATCTCTCTGATTTGATTTGGAAGGTTCCAATTCAATTCGGAGAGATTAAAGGATCTCCTGATTCAATTCAGATTCAGAGATTTGGCCACCAAATTGGGCTGAATCTCTGCTGTATTGAATCAGGGGCTGAAGCTTTGCACAGCCTGATTATCTGATTCACCAGGCTTGGTTTTTAAAGTCAGGTCCATCATTTTTTGTCAGAACAAGGCCAGTGAAAACTTGGGTTAGCAACATGTGTTTGTGGAGATTACAGCAGGGTTTACATTAGAGCAATAACCATCATGAATAAACCAGGGCAGAGAAGGTGTAGCAGAAAACTTGGGGAAGAGCAATCTTCTGGCACATCTAGGTGATGCTGGTATATTACTCTGCATATCTCATATTCATTTTTCTTAAAAATGAAGCTGCTACAAAATTCCTGGCTGCATTAGTGCATCCTAGACACCAAAGGCTTTGCTGGAGGAATTAGGTCCACTTTTCAGTGGCTTTCCCAGTGAAACAGAACAGTTAAAACAAAGGTGATAAAGCAAACAGGGAAGCTCACACACAACTGCTTCTGAATGTACCCAAGTATAATTAACATGACTTATCATGGACCTCAACCCCAAAGATGTTGCCTAGAACACAATGTGTATGTACAAAGTGGCTCCCTCCTTCACTTTCTATTTAAGGTATTATTAACGCCACTCCCTCCTTCAAATCCCCAGACTTCTCCTTTGACTCACGGAGGACACCATTTAACCTTCCTAGAGGCCCAATATCAGTTTTGAAAATCTGATTCTTCCCCCAGCCTTGCTCAGTAGATGGGATTGCGATCCTGTGGCAGAGCATTGCGGGTGCCTGCCACTTTAAGGGCCTGGAGCTGGCAGCTGCCAGATGCCTGATGAGGGAAGCCATTTTGAACCTAGGGCTGCCCATATAAACAGGGCAGTTTTGCTGCTGGAGGCCAGGCAATAACACTGCCTGGCTGGAGGGCTGCTGGTATCATCTGGAGGTAGGGGAGGAGCTGTAGGGGATGGTAAGGAGGCTCCTTGGTCCTAGGTACAACCTAAAACTTCACCCTACTGGTAATGGGTGGCCTGGTGGGGCTCCCAGTGGCACGGGAGCCCCCAGGAAATGCCAGGCCAGTTACCACCCTGGTGAAAGGCAGGTTGGAGCACCTTAACCCCTAGCCCCCATGATCGGGTGGGTTACCCCTTCATAGGGTCTGGAGGGTGGACCCCCGGAGAGAGAGAAAAGGCCATAGACTCATGCCTGTCTGGACTTCCCCTGACTGGTCCATGCTGGGGCCAGAACCGGGAGGGTCAAAGGGCCGGGGGCCCACCGCGAAGAACGCCCAAGAGCTGAGGGTCTGGGGTTCCGACTGGCCTGGAGATGGGCCAGGGCTTGTAGCCAAAGGTCCAGTGGGGACCACACCTGAAGGGGAAGCAGTTCAGGGAGCTATGCTGCCTAGTATGAAGGCGCCTGAGGAGAGGAATCCAGGGGGGGTTCAATTAGTGAGATTCTGGGGCCCAGTGTGGGGGCTGGTGATTATGATAACATCTAGATGCCATCTGTGAGGCTTGGGCTGCAGTATAGGGGAGGAATGGAGCTACAGATAGCGCCCCCTTGCATCGGGGCAGGAAATGGGCAGCCTCCCGCTTATTAACATCTATTAATTAATTCCAACAAGGCGTGGCAGGAGAGAAGGCAGGCAGTTACCCCAGAAACAGGTGGGTGGGCCACAGTTAAATCAGCCCTGAGAAGGCCCCCTGTTACAGACCCCCACCCCATTAACCATCTGGCAGTCACCACAGCCTATTCCTCATGAGGTTTTGGCTCTCTTCCCTAATCAACTGAGGTGTAACTAGCAGAGGTTGCACCCTGGGCAGCAAAGGCATACAGTTCAGTGGCTGGTGCAAAGACAGAGGAGGAATAACCAAGATTTTGGCAATAACACCTCCCCTTGCAGCAGCATCCTACCTCCACTTCACTCTGTGTTGCTGAAGCCTTGAGTCCATTCTAGTGCCCACCTTTACTAAGTGCCTGGGGCTCATGTCCCAGTTTCCCACCCTTAGTTATACTACTGATAGCTCCTTGCCAGACTGCTGTTAAGAAGCCTGCCTGAGGCAGTCCCCTGCCATTCTGGCAAACTTCTCTTTTCTGGGCCTACAGCCTTTTATTCCAGTTGTTCTTAATCAGGATATGTCTACGCTGTGGGCTTTCCATGTGCAGGTGCTATAACAGCATCACGGCCTCCCAGGTGTCTCAAGCACCCTCTAAGAGCCAACCCAAGGCTTACTTCACACTCCAGTTCCCAGGGTGCTGCCCTGTGTTCACCTGCCATGCCTTGCTTTTGATAAAGCATTTGGAATGCAGCTCTCAGATTACCAGAGACACACCTTAGGTGCCTCCTTCTGGTCTGCTTATCATTGACCCATCTTTGTCATAGTCTCTAACAACTCTGACTATTTGTAGGACTTCTCACCTCTGAGCAATAACTCCCAGACTTCAGCCTGCCTCGATCGACTGCCCACAGTGCCCTCACCAAATACCCACTGTGGCCTCCCTACTCCTCTTAGCCTTACAGCTATACCCAACTTACCTTCATCTTGGGACTCTCTCCCATGCAGTCCCCAGATTCTTAGATTTCATAGATTTCGTAGACATTATGACTGGAAGGGACCTTGCGAGATCATCGGGTCCAACCCCCTGCCCACGGGGCAGGCAGTGAGCTGGGGTCAAATCATCCCTGCAAGATAAGCATCCAAGCATTTCTTAAAGGTATCCATAGTAGGTGCTTGCACCACTTCTGAGTGGAGTCTAATCCAGAATCTGGATACTCGGACGGTAAAGAAGTTTTTCCTTATCTCCAGTCTAAAATGATCTTCCAGTAGTTTGGGACTGTTAGACCTGGTCTTCACTTGTGGTGCCCTGGTGAACAGACATTTTCCCAGTTCCTGATGCACACCCCTTAGATACTCATAGGCTGCCACCAAGTCACCCTTGAGCCTTCGCTTCTCCAGGCTGAAAAGTCCCATGCCTTTCAGCCTCTCCTCATGAGGCCTGCTCTCTTGACCTAATCATGTGTGTAGCTCTCCTCTAGGCTCTCTCAAGCTTCTCCACATCCTTTCTAAAGTGAAGATCCCAGAATTGGATGCAGTACTCCAGCTGCGGCCTCACCAAAGCTGAGTAAAGTGAGAAAGAGGATGACTTCTAGGGTCTTGCCTGAGATACATTGGTAGATGCAAGCCAGGATTTTATTTGCTTTGCCAGCTGCAGCATCACACTGGTAGCTCATGTTCATCTTGTGGTTAATCATGACCCCCAAGTCACTTTCGGTCATGGTGCTAGTGCGTGTAGCACTGCCAAGCCTATAAGTATGTTGCAGGGTTTCCTCCCAAGGTGGAGACCCTTGCATTTCTCTGTGTTGAATGTCATCAGGTTTTGGTCTGCTCACCTTGTGAGCCTGTCCAGGTTGGCCTAAATTGCCAGTCTATCATCCAGAGTGACCATGCTTCCCCATAATTTGGTGCCATCCGTGAATTTAGCCAGTCCACTTCTGACCCTCAAATCCAGATCATTTATGAATATATTAAAGAGTACTGGCCCAAGTACTGAGCCCTGGGGGGTGCCATTAGTCACTATGTGCCATGTTGACTCAGTTCCATCAACTATCACGCTCTGGGTCTGACCACAGAGCCAGTTCCCCAGCCATCAAACCATAAGGTTGTTGAGGCTGCAGTTCCCCAATTTTACCATGAGGACATCATGGGAGACCAAGTCAAAGGCTTTTTTGAAATCTAAATATATGACATCAATCTCTTCTCCTTTGTCCAAGTGATGCATCACCTGGTCATAGAAGGAAATGAGGTTGGTCAGACAAGATCTACCTGCAATGAAGTTGTCCATCTCTCAGAACGTTGCCTTCCATTAGCCTGTTGTTGATGGTTTCTTTGATGATTTTTTCCAAGATCTTTCCAGGGATTGAGGTCAAACTGATTGCCCTGTAGTTCCCTCGATCTTCCTTCCTTCATTCCTTGAAGATTGGCAGAGGGCCAATGTGGTGCCTATCTTCAAGAACCTCTCCTGAGCACCACAAGTTCTCAAATATCCTTGCCATTAGTTGTGCCATGATGTCATCCGACTCTTTTAGCACTCAGGTGCATTCTCTCTCAGCCAGCTGACTTGTGGATGTCCATCCTCTTAAGCTGTTCCCTCACAAGATCTTCATCAATTATAGGCATATGATCACCCTTACCCTGGTAGTCCTGTGTCATCAATCAGGGTGATCTCCTTGGGCTGGTGGAAAACCAATGCAAAGTAATTGTTGAAAAAGTTTAGCTTTTTCCTGGGTGTCAGTTGTCAGCTGCCCTATTTGGTTCAGCAAGGGCCCAATGTTGCCCTTGTTGTTTTTCTAACTTCCCACATATTTGAAGAAGGACTTCTCACTCCAGCCCTGCAAGAAGCACCTTCCCCAAGCCCAGCCTGGACCAGACTGGCTCTTCAGTCCAGGAGCTGGGCTTTTATGGCTCTTAGGCTCCACCTCTTCTGGTCAGGGGTTCCTCATTATCAGGAATACATATTAGTGGTGTTTTTAATTTTAATCACAGAAAAATGTGGATTTGAGGTTACTTTATTTTTAACCAAAAATTGGGGATTTTTTTTAAATCAGAGAAAACCAGGATCCCTGCTCATTATGTAAATAGCAGCCTTATCCCTGTTACCTCAGATCTTTAGCTTTGGAGACTGCAGCCATGTAGCACTGCTGCCTGTAACCCTGAAGTCATGAAGCACTGCTCCCCAACAGAGTAACAAGGGCTAGGAGCCCTTATTACAGTGCCCATACCCCTCTTGTCATCCACACTTACAGAAATCTTACTCATGCCCAAGGAAGATCCCAGCCAAGCTAAGGTCAACCTACTCCTCACCAGCCTGCTTTGGGTGTAAAATCTAGTACACCCACTCAGAAGCTTTGAGTACAGAAAGTCCATTACAGCAAAGCTCAGAGATACCACACCAGATAAGAAATGCCTGTCCAGATAAGGGTTCCATCTATTGACTCCTCTGTGAACTCCTATGAAATATGAACTTTAATTTGTACCCAGGAGAACTTTTACAATCTTTTCTCCAGTGCCTGATGACGGTTGTTTGTGCCTATAACAGGAAGCCCATGGCCCTGTTACTGCAAACAGTTAAAGGAAAAGAAACTTACCTGAGCAGGGATGAGATGCCGGAGATGATGATGTTATCAGCCAGCGCCAGGAACATCTGCCACACTGGGAGACTTGAAAATTATTAATTAAAACTGACAGGCTTTTACAAGCCAAGGAGTGCATTAAGACTGCCCCCGGAAGAGGAATAGAGAGATCCATGGCCCAGAGATGGAGAGCAATGGAGTTGAATTTGTGCGGAGGCATGAGAGAAGCCGCAGAGTGATGTCCCCCTTGGAGGTGAGTAATGAGAAGCAGCTAAGGAAAGGTACAACTGGAGATAAGTTTGTCTACACCCAGGACCAGGTAGACTGACTTTATTTCGAGCCTTTTTTTTTTTTTAATGCACTGCTAGCCAGATGATAAACAGACTGGGTCAAGTGTTCCGCGGCACAGAGAGCAAGGGGCAGAAAACTGAAAGCCCCACGTTGCAAATAGATTTATTCATGATTAGTCCCATGTGGTGGTTTTTTTGTGGGTTTTTTCCTTAATGGCATGGTACCTTGAAGGCTTGTGTTGTCTATTCATCAGCATTGGCTTCGCTCTCAGAGCGTAAGTGAGGACCTAGATAAAAAGGCACTTAGAGAAATAAAAGTATAAGAAGACTGACTTCAACTGTAATTAAGAACACCAAGCTATCTGTGTTTCATATTTTGAATAAACTCCCATCAAGTCATGACAGGCAAGAAAAAACACACGCAGGAAGCTCTGAGTTGAAGTTTTCCTTTTTATTAATTGGTTTTAGGAAGACCCACCCATAGTGCCCAAACACTTGCAATTAAAGAATTTTTTGGCAAAAATCTACTTGGTCTAATAAAAAATATCACCTCTACCACAAGTCTCAGCTGTATCAATATACTCTTGTTCATTTATGACTTTGCTATAAGAGAACTGACTGTGAATTACAGCTTTAATGCCCTATTTTACATGCTATAGTCACCAGTCAGTGTTTGCCTTGCTCAGTTCAGCAAAAGATGTCTGTAGGCTTTTATTCCAAGGTGCAATTGTTACCAGCCCTCTGCATTCAACAGCAACATGGATTAGAAACTCCTGTGAATTTAAATGCCAGAATCTCCAGACTTCAGTCTTTGTCCTTACCTTTTTTAGGAAGCTGATTCTTTTTGTCCCCTTCAGCTTCCTAGTAACTTAATAAGCCTGGGGTAGTTGTTTTGTTTTTTCTATTTAACACAGATTGTTCTCAAGGTACAGGCGATGAAAGAAAATGTCAACAATTATGCAAAAAACAGCATTACAAAATGAAATTAAATATGTAACAGAAGCGTAGTAGAAGAACAGTATTTTAATAAACTGGGCCCTGCACTCAAGTTCATATAGCAGATTGGAGTGATAAAATGGGTGCCTTTAAAACACCCTTTGTGAGCTGCTCAAATCCTTCAAGTTTCAGCTGATCATTTCCATTTCCCTTCATCGCCATTGATTTCTCTTTAGACTTACAGATTGTTTCTACACCATTGTTGCCCTGAGGGGTCAGGCCAATGCTCAGGATCTCAATATTGCACTGTTAGACAGGAGGGCATGGTGTACAATTGCACATGCACACACAAAAATCAGTTAAGCACACATACACTTACTAGGTGCATACACCCCTACTAGGCATACACACTCACACTAGCAACTCAGATACACACACGTTCAAAATAACCAGTCTAGGTTCATGCACACCTATAACCAGTTTAAGCCCATACACGCTACACACACCAAATTTAGACAAAATCAGTTACCAACACCTGCACATCCAATACACATATGTAGGTTACTAATTCATATACCACACACACACAATGATATCTATATATGTGTATATATATATATATGTGTGTGTATTCACTAATTCACACACATACCACCTACCTACACATACACACAGGTAAGTTCCTAAATTGGGTGTTGTGATGTATATGTATGTATGCATGTATGTATGTGCTTGGTGTACTTGGGATACCTGGGGAAAGGTTAAGGTAAGAAAGTAGAAGTGTAGGGAGTGAAAGTTGCTGGGAGTGAAAGTTACCGGGACTAGGATTAGAATTGGTAGACTAGAGGGGCCTGGGCTGAAGAACTGAGGCTCGGGGGTAACTTTAGGTTAATTGATCTTAATTGATTAAAAGACAACGTCTAAAGCCTGCAGCACAGAGACTGGGACTGGAGCCAGAGCTATGGGGGAGCTGAAAAGGTAGGTGGGGAGAAGGAAAATGGGACTAAGGGAAAGTGTGGGTGTTAAAGAGGGGCTCTGGGTGTGGGGAGCCAGAGGATGGCTCCCGGGCAGCTAGAGAAGCTGCAGGGAGCAGCAGTAGGTGCTGGGAGCTGGAGAAAGGCTCCAGCTGCTAGAGAAAACTGCAGGACAGCCACGAGGAGCTGGGAAGCTGCGGGGCAGGGGGGAGGACTACAGAAGGTGCGGGGGAAGCCTGAAAACAGAGAGAGGGACAGCAGAAAATCACAGGAAAAGCAGCAGGAGAGACTGAAAGGTGGCAGGGCAGTGGGAAATGTTTATATATATATATGTTAAAAAAGAAAAATGGGGGGTTTTGCTACACCATCCAAAGATGGCTCCAGGGAATGCAGCAAAGCAACCTAAAAGGATATACTGTAGACACCCTTAGCTCAGCAAAGTCATGATAAGCACATGCAAGTCCAAGAGCATTTGGCATGCATCCATATATAGGCAACTATATTACAACCAGTTGGGATGACTGCACATGCACTTGCTCCTGATGAATGCACATGCACTTAAATGGCAATGGCCAGGCTACAGTAGTTCCTAGCCTGGCCATTTTATAACATATGTGAACACCCATTGCCATGAACCAAGAGTCTTCCACATAAAATCAATGGAAGTAGAAGAGTCCTTATGTGTGTCATGGGCTCTGACACTTTGAGAATACTTTCTCAAAAAGGGGAGCTTTAGAGTGTTTCTGAATATGTTCTGTTTCAAGATCTGCCTGATCTCCTATGGAAAATTGTTCCCTGGCCAGAACCCTTCAAATGAAAATGCTTTTCTCCATATCTCTCACATGCTTCATTACGGGCTGTTTGATCTGCATTACCCCAAAGGAAGACGATTGTTTCCTCCTTTGGCTTCTAAAATGAAATTTGGTCTATAAAGTAGCTGGAGCTTGCTCTATTAATTGCTTTGAAAATTAGTAACCCAGGATTTTAAGTGACATCAAAAACTAGCTCTCAGGCAATAGGAGGACTTGAACAGAGAAAAAATGTGCTCATGGCAACCCGAACCATATAACGTAGCCACACTGCACACACTAATGGCTCTGATTTGGGAAAGCACTTAAGCAAATGGCCAATTTTTCCCTGAACAGACATGCTGTGTAGAATCAGGATTGAAGTGCCTTTCAGTTGTAGACAAGGAATGTTTGCATTTGAGAGAGTATCATTTAAAGCTAGTCACAGTCTGACTTCCCTATTTTGGTGATAAATCAATGCATTACATTAAATCAGATCTGATCATACTCTCATAAGATAGAGACTTTAAAAAGGCAGCGATTTGCATAAATGGAAAGGGATTTAAGAGTTTTCAAGTTTTGAGCACCCAGTGTAAGTGAACAGCAGTACCCTCAGGCCCTTGCTGCCTGGAAAAAAGCTCCTTACTGCCCCATTGACTCAATTCAGATTTCAGTCACTAAACACTTTACTGCTCCTAGTACCTGCATGCCTGTGTGATACAGCTGGCCCTTACGGTGAATGGAACAGAGTCCTTCAGGAAGATAATAATCTTCATCAAATTTCTGCTGAAAGTAAAGATGTCAAAGTAGAACTTAATTAATATGCAGGTGTTTCAGGAGGGCATCCTGAAGAACCTTGTAGACTTGATGAGATGGCTGGATATGGACTTTGAATAAATTACCCATATAACCAGTTTTGACATAGTTAATGAGCAGAAGCATTATTAGAACTAAGAGCTCTATGGGCAGATACCCATAATTGAAATGGATTTAAACAGAAGTGTTTGATCCTGATGATCTGACATTTTTTATTTCATTTCTCTGTTACCCTTCACTGAAGATACTGTAGCTCATTAATTCCATGCCATTTATGAAGAGTGATTGCTACAGAGCAGCTCGATGTGATCCTGCTGCATTAGAGCTGACAGTACCACTTACTGCCATTGGCTTTTAAGTTCTTGGACATGTCCCTTCGTTCTGAATATAAATATCTTATATAAAATCTTACAAACATGTTAACTTGTTATTTGTCTTAATCAGAGATACACTCAAACATCTTTAATTAAAAAAGCTGAACTTTTCAAAAATTTGAACTCATCCAAATTTTGTCAGTCCTTTTAATCAGTGGGGAAAGCATCTGATTTGTACAATGTTTATTTGCCTTTGTGATTACCTATATGCATGGCCAACTACAAAACGGCTGAAGATGTTTCCATCACCAGCTACAAATAAGAGGAGAGATTCAACATCTGCCATGGGCTACACAGGAAATGAGAAAGTACTTCCTTAGATTGTCCTGATCATATCTCCCCATTACTCAGTACTGGTCAATTCTTGAGCAACATTAGCCTACCACAGGTCCGTGAATAGAAAGGAAATTGCAAATATTTCCCAATATTGTAAACCTGAGGTGGGGTCCCAGTGTCAGAAAATGACTGCACTTTCCCTTCTCCTAGGGACCTACAGTGGGCCACTGTAACATTAAAAGAAAGAACTTTAATTCCACACCTCTGGATTTCATTGTAGACCTAATCTCAGTTGATATGCTTGTGTAATGCAGAGCCCTGAAAATGCCATAGTCACATATAATTTTCTTTTTAAAAAAGGTCAGTTCTGTTCCATTTATCCTCTGGCTAATGGCATAACCCTTTAGGAGTTATTTCTAGGCCTGTGCAAATAGGGAAGTATTTGATTTGGATTCAGATTCGGACAGTTCAGAGGACAGTGATTTGATTCAGTGATTTGAATCACTGTCCCCATTCTATTTCCCAAATCAGAATCAGAGATTCATTGCTGATTTGGATATTTGGATTGGCCAGGGAGAGGCAGGCACAGTCGGGAAGCTACAGGTTCTCCCACCATTGCTCCAGCTGTACCTGCCTCTCCCTGGGCTGGGGGAGCGACGGGAGAAGCCCCCATGGCTGCCCTGCCGGGCCCCATCCCCTGCCCGGCCCCAGCCTCCCATTACTTAAAAAAAACAAGCCCCGCATTCACTGGCTGCAGCAGTAGTGATCAGGGCCTCTGGAGGCTGGTGGTAGAGCCCCTCATGTGCAGCACAGGACAGTTGGGGGCAGCGGGGATAGCTCGGCCCGAATCAGGGAAAGTGATTTGATTCATTGATTCAGATCAGTGATTTGATTCATTGATTCAGATCACTATCCTTGATTCAATTCAGCCGAATCTGAATCTGAAGATTTGATGCTGATTAGGAGAATCAGCAATTTGGACAGACACAGCTTTAAAAGTATTTCTACATGCCTTGAGGTAGCAGGCACATCTTGTGAATGCTGTGATGCTGGGGCAGATGGAGCGTCCCACAGGAGCACAGGGGGACCCTCCACGTGCTCGGCGGCAAGCCCAGAAGTGGACCAGAGATACTTCTGGGTCTTCCAGGGAGCATGCTGGGGGGTCCCCTGTGCCTCCCCAGCTCAGCGATCAGCCATGGGGGCTGACCCAGGTGCCCACCCAGACCCAGAAGGGAGCAGTCACCAAGCCAGGGGGGCACAGGAGGGCCCCCCAGTGCACTCCCTGGAAGACCCAGAAGTGGACTGGAAGTGCTTCTGGTCCACTTCTGGGTCTGCTGCCAAGTGCACTAGGGAGCCCCCGCACTCCTGTGGGACACTCCATGCACCCCAGCATCACAGCACTCATGAGCCATCTGCTACCTAGAGGTATGTAGAAAAAACATTTAAAGCTGTCTCTATCTCTGAATCTCCAAATCTTTCCTTGGAACCCTCCGAATTGATTCGGAGGGTTCTGATTCAATTCGAAGAGATTAAAGGGTCCTCTGATTTGATTTGTATTCAGAGGTTCAGCCACCAAATCAGGCCGAATCTACACGGAATCGAATCAGGGGCTGAAGCTTTGCACAGCCCTACTAAATACCAAAATACTACTCTTCAATGCTAAATAGTCTAAATCTTTGACCTTGTACTGGCATGTTAATTTAAGATGCAAAGCTTCCAGCAATAGTGAAACTGTAGAACTCTTCTCAGAAATGTTACTGACTTACTAGCTTATCCCCTGTTCTTCCAACAGTGCCAGCAGTGAGTTGCCATGTTCCTTTTCCTCTGCATTGAAAGCAGCATCAGAGCACAAACAAGTCAGGCTATGCACTCACAAAAGTAAGCTAATGTGTGATCTTTCAGCACATTGCTTACTCCATGGTAACCACCTACGTGCCTATTCCTACCGCATGGTAAATGTGAGGTGGATCATTCCACTTTCAATGAGGGGCAAGCTCACAGTTGCCATAGGATAAAAGCATACACATGAGCAGATACCATGAAGTAATTGGTATGCTTTAAGGTCATACTCTGGCTTTCTTTGTGGTAACTTGTTTGTATAGTCTTACCCAAAGTTAAATAAACTGCATGTCAAGAATTATACCCAATTTAAATAGCTATTTCAATAAGTTCCTATGTTCTTATTTCTCTGACAGCTGTGCAAGAGTCCAGCATACTTACCTAACTCCCAAGATGGTGCCAATGCTGTCCCCTCATTTTATGCATTTCCTTCAAATTCTGCTTATAACATGGATGTGGTTTCACAAACAAATAACTAGAAATCTGGTTTGTCTTCCAGCACTATATTTAAGTCCAAAGAAAAAGAGAAGGACTCAGACAAAAGAACCTATAGGCACTCAGAAGGATGTGATAGTCCAAATGCTAAATAAATCAGAGCTGAAGGGGGGAGGGGAGTTATGAATATAGGAGATGTCCAACTCAAAATGTCATTTGGCCTGCAGGGCTGCCTACAGGGCTGGAAATTTGGTGGTGTGAGGCGTGGCAGCTGCCACAGCTCTTAGAGCTGCAGCAGGTAATATTGCTGCTGCCAGATTCCTGCCCGATGGACCAGATGAGGAAGCTCCACGTTCTAATTCCAGCCAATGAATGGCCCCAGACTCAGGATCCTGCCTGTGGGCTGGTCCTGTGCAGTTAGGACCATCAAAAGGACCCCCAAAAAGATGTAAATTTTAAAAAGTTTTAAAAAGCACCATCAAAAATGTCCAAAATGCAACAGAAAGAGCCTTTCCATTTTATATATGCATAAATCTGAAATGTCTTTCACAAGTAATAAGCAATAAAAAGGAAAATTATAAGGAGGGAAGAGGGAGGGATAGAAGAGGAAAAGAGAAGTGTGCAATGCGTAGCAGTTTCTTTGCCAAAATGTTATTAAAAAAACTTCCCAGTCTGCATTATGCTTTTCAAAGCAGTTGCGCCTGCTGGGGTGCTGTGCAGTAAAGCTGAGGTAAATCTAACAGGCTCCTGCTATTTTGCTCTATTAACTGCTACTTTGAGGAAAGCTCTTATCTTACATTGCCTTACCCCTCTTATTGGCCACTTCTGCTATAAACCCTCCTGCCTCCTCAGCATTTAATGTTGTAACCCACACTGCTCACTTCATCCCTGACTTTGACCCATGGGTTGATTAGATATTCCTGGGTTTAGTAACGGCTCCTAGGCCACAGAGCCATCTGGTCCATGGAGCTTTTACCCCAGCAGCTGCTGACCCCTGAGATATTTTAAAGTTCAAACCAGCAGAGATTTCCTTGAAATTAACCTCACTGATCAGTCTCCTTTGTTGGTATGAAAAACATTTCTGTATGGGTTGTTATGGTATGTTTCCCTTTACCCATAGGCATAGGAGTTTTCAGAACATGGGAAGGAAAGTAAAGCACTGCAAAGTGCCCTAGTAACTTCCTGACATTCCTCGGAACAGTGGTATCTCATATGAATAAATCAGTATGCCACCCTCAGAATAAAGTGTGTTTTTCTCCAGAACAATTTATAATCAATTTTGCAGCTGAAGACATAAGAAGAATGCAGAACTTCAAAAATGTAATACACCTTTAAATTTTATCACATAAAATGTAACTGATCAAAATAGAATTGCAAAACCACACATTTTAAAATATGAGGACAGAAAAAATATATTGAAGAAAAGGTCAGTGAAAGTCTTTTTGGATAGGTTTCATTTTGCAAAACATAATTTATAAATCTGAAGTTTGGGATATGCTAAGCTATCTGAAATATCTTTCTATTATTAGTTATGTTTATATCATGCCACTGGCAAGAATCTTAAACACAGTTAAAGTTGTTCTGAGATAGTCATTTCATTAATTAAGAACACAAATGCTCTTCAGAGAGATAATAAAGACCATAGTAGATATGTGATTTTGACTTACATGTTAATTAACAACAACTTTTCACCTCAGTCTTGGCTAATTTCTTGTAAGGAAACATAGGCTTCCATTCATCAAGGTAATAAGGCGTAAATCTAATCTCAAGCATCTCTTGAATGAAGTAATTCTTTTGAAACCAATAGGAGTGTTCTCATGCTTAAAGTCAAGGCACATGCTGATGCATCTCGCTGTACTAGGGTCAAAATAAGTCAAATACATCTTTGGTGTAACTCTTAAATATAGAGAGTTTAACTTATAATTTAGTTTGGCATTAAACTACAGCATTGGTTCATACTACATATTTATGCAGCATTTCTGCATTAAAACAGTTTCATTTTGGAATATAAAAAGAAGAAACCCTTTGAATCTCCAAGAAAATGCATGTGCATCTTTTAGTGTCATTCTATGCATTATTCAAATCAGAACTATGTTTCTTAAAAAGGATCAACCCATAGTTCCTAAACCACATGAGAGTTAAAGGCCATGTTGATATTAGTTCACCTGAGCAGATCCACAGCTCACAGTTCACAGCTGGAAGACAGTACACTGCTTCAGAAAGCATGCATGTGTGCATGGATTTCTTGTCTCCAAGCTGAGCGTGGGCAACTGGTGACTAATAATAGGGGGGGGGCACCAGCAGTCGATTGCTGACCAAGGAGTAGGGGGGATTACCAGAAAACTGGAAGTGCTGGAGGCAAACCCAGAAGTGCTGCTGGAGTTCCTCTCAGGGGGGCATGGCCAATCTCAGGGCATGCATGTGAACCCACTTGCATCTCCTACATGCCTCCAATGAGGCTGAGCTAAGATTAGAGGCAGCATTTACTATTTTCCTAGAAATGTCTCTTATTTGGTAAGATAGAACATACCATGAACTCATACTGAAATGTTATGGCCAGATTCCCAGCAGTTATAAAATCAGGTAGCTGTATCAACTGCTGTAGAAATATGCAAATTCATACTTCATGATGATCTCGCGTATAGACTTTAGGAAACTAAAGGAATTTAAGGAATGAATCCAGAAGTAGTCTCACTGTTTGGACTAGCCCAGGGGTGGGCAATTATTTCAGCTGGAGGGCTGCTTAACAACTTCTGGTGAGCTGTTGAGGGCCACATGATTAGCCCCACCCCTTAACCATTGCCCCACCTCCTGGTTACCATATTGGGACCAGAAGTCCCACCCCCTGACCCCTGACTTTTGCCACTGGAAGTTGCTCCCCTTGCCCCTCAGAAATACTCCTTTTGGAGGGAGATTGCCACCTTAGAACCAGAAAAAAACCAAATCATGCACTAGAAGTCAAACATCTGCTAAAACATATTTTAATTTTATTACAAAAAATACTTGTCATGATTTGTGTTTGTATACTGTATATAGAAAGGATTGCATAATAACTAAAATAAAGTCTCACTCTTTTATATAGTGTGTGGGGGTGTAGGGTGTGGGGGTGTATGTGGGGTACAGGGTTGTGTACAGTGGGGTGTGGGAGTGGGGGAGGTTGTGAGGGGGTGTGGTTATGTGGGGGGCATAGGGTATGCTGGGGTGTGTGTATATGTCATGGGGACTGTGGGGGCAGGGTGTGGGTGTGTGAAGTTTGTGGGGTGTGAGGGAGGGTAAGAGGTAAGGGGACACCCCACACTCTCCCCCACATAGTGTGCAGCCCACACTGGTGGCAACAGCAGTAGGTGGGGGATTCAGGGTGCTCGTGCCCAGAACAGGAGATGGCTCCCAGTGGGGCATGGCTCCAGCCAGTGCTGCATGTGGGGGGCAAGAAGGGCAGCCTGCCCACCCACCTGTATCATGGGGGCTCCGTGCCACATGCCTGCAGCTCCTGGACTCATACCGGGAAAGCCCTGTGCTACACTCCGCAGGGAAGCAGGGTATGGGGCTGCTTCCACTCCCAGCGGAGTCCATGGACCTGTGCAGCAGGGGGTGGGGAAAGCAGCCAGCTCCAGCATGGGAGCTGCAGGCATATGGCCCCCACTACAAAGGCGGCAGCAGAAGGCAGCTGGCAACTGTGGGGGCTGAGCTAGCTCCTGCTGCATTCTTCAGCACAGCACAGAACTGGCCAGCCCACCTGGGCACCTTCCCATCAGCTCACAGTTCCCAGCTATAATGCAGGGACCACAGAATGCAGCAAGAGCCAGACCAGCCCCCACAGTTCCCAGCTGGCTCCTGCTGCTGTTGGCCCTGGCCCCCGGGACCCTGCACTCCTGCCCGCTGACACTTTTTCCCACATGCCTACCGCCACCTGCTTTTCCCCTGCCACTTTCTTTCCTTCCCTGCCCACCTGCCACTCCCCCACCCACCTACCTGACGCTCTTGCAGTGCGTGGTTCCTGGCTGCAAGACTGGGATCCCATGGTACAGCAGGAGCCAGCTGGGAAACATGTGGTGCTGGCTGGACTGCACTGGCTCCTGCTGCACCGGCAATCCTTCCTCCCCTCCCCACTCCACTCATTCTTATCTGATTCTCTGCTCTCTGGTAGGGAACACCCCCAGGGTATCCAGGCCAGAAACCTCTGCTAGACTGAAGCTTCCAGCTGCGGGATGGGGGATGGGGGCAGCTGAGGTTGGGGCAGGGCTGGTAGACCATGCTGCTGCTGCCTCTGGGTCCTGCCATCAGTTCCCCTGGGTCCTACTGCCACTGGCACTTTGTCATCTTTGACAGGCAGCTAGGGGCAGATAAATATTAATTCTCTAAAATGTTTAGGGGCCCCACAGACCAGACAGAATGGCCTGGCAGGCTAGATCCAGCACACGGGCTGTATTTTGCCCACCCTTGGACTAGCCTCCCAGAATTATGACTTCATCTTTAAGCAACTTATCTACTTGAACTTAAATGCATTTGCTTATATAAGCAAAATACACACAAATGACATGCCCACATCTAATTGCTTCAAAAAGATGCCATTTTGGTTCTCCATATCCTCTAGCTAATGATATAAACCTTTAGATATCACTTTCCAAATGCTAAATAAAAGAAGTCTTTTTTGCAATGCTAAATAGCCCCAAAAGACCTTAACCTTGATCTAGTGTGTTGATTTAAGTTATTAGGGCAGAAAGCTGCTGTAGAAGTGGAATTGCAGATCGGCTCTTGATCTGCTACCTCATTCAAAGACTACAGCAATATAATTTTCAAGGATTTCCATGGCTCCAGGAAGCCAGATCAAGTTATTTAAGTTTGAAGAGGGTATGAAGCAAAATGGTTTTGAAATAATGCCACGCTAAACATTCTCAGGACCTGGTAAAACTATAAAGATTTAACTAGCTTCATGATAAATGCTATTAATTTGACATCTTGTTTGCTTCCTCCATAACTTCCTCTGTGATCTTCTTCCAGGTTTCATTCAACGTCCTGCCATTCTGATCTACAAGCCAGTCTTCTCTCCTCTTTCAAGTGTCTCCTTGGCTAGGACAGAAATTACACATAAACTGGTATAAGTGATCAGAAACTGGTTCAAATCTGTAACAGAACAAAAGTTCAGTGAATGCTTTCAAAATGACTGAAACTGGTTTAAGATAAACCTGATTTAGGTTAAATCTGTTTATTGAACTTCTGTTCTAAATCTCCTCCAGATTCATATTAACTCACAGTCCCCCAGGATGCTTTGCACCTCCCCTACAAACCCTCCTCCACCCCTCTTGCAGTGTAAGTGGGCTAGCCTTGGCTCAAGCTGTCTGTTCAAATCAAGCAGGGAAGCGTGCTCTAACCCCTTGGCTTCTGACCTGAGCCACTGCAGGCATGTGGCTGCATTTCTGGAATCACAAGTGAATGTCTGTTATCAGTTCCATCTACACAAAGCTTAGACTAACCTGTGACAATTCAATCAATTTAACCTCGAGCTTTTTGACTGTCTGTACTTAGCCTTTAAGACTCAGTTCTTCTGGCATACCCACAAAGGTGATGTCTCACAATGAGGAAAGCCAGCTGCACAATGGAAAGGGAATGGTATGAAACAGTCTGTACTTTCCACTTGCAGAGTGACTTTCAACCAAAGAACTCAAAATATTTTGCAAATATTACACTTCACAACACCATGGTTTGTCTATTTTGATAATTAGTAGTAAAGCTCAGGGTTGTCCTCAATTCATCGGAGTCACATATGCCACCCCTTCCTTTTTATAACATCTCATTGCATTCAAACCACAGGGGTATAAGTTATGGGTAGTCTGATTCAAGGAGGGCTCCTTTTCCTGCTCCTTGGGCAAACCCCTTCCAGGAATCATTTTGCCACCAAATGCTTCCTTCTATGCTTCAAATGTTTCCCAAATGCTTGGCCCTAATTCTGGGAAGAGAAGGCACAAAATGAGGTAGAGAAGGGCCAGAGGGCAGGAATAGGGAGTTGTGAGATCGCTATTAATACATGCCTTGGGTCTGCACTCTAGCATGCCTGGGCAGTTCAGAACACGCAGCAGGGAGAGGCAGGCTGGAACCAAACTTGCCCTTAGCTCCCAAAGGTCAGAGGAGTTTCCAGGGCCAGGCCAGACTGCTGTGTGGGTTAAGCTTGGGGTTTTAATGTAGATGGTAGACATGTTCCCTACAGGCAGCCCTGCACAGCAGTGTACACATACCTCTTATAGATAAGTGTCATCTCTGTTTCGCAGCTGAGGAAACAGACACAGAAAAGTTAAGTGACTTGCACCCAAGGTCACAGCAAATTTATGGGATAGCAAAGAACAGAACCTGATCTCATTCCCTGCCTCATGCTCTAACCACCAAGCTTGAAATAACAGTATAGAGGTCCCTGCTCCTTCATCTCTGTTTATATCTCTGGCACAGTAGAGTGTGTTAACATTGAACCTGGATACATATTACTATTCAAGCATCAGTATTATCTGCTGCCTTGTTAATCACTGTAGCAGGTGGGATGTGGGTGTGAAGTCCAGAAGGAAGAACAAGGAGTTGCTACAGGATGGGAAATGCAAAGAAGAGGAACTAAAACAGACAACATAGGAAGTTAGGGGAAGTAGAAAAATACTAGGAACCAGGAAAAAAAGACCTGAAGGGCAGAAAAAGCAGTAGTACTGCATGCAGATCAAATGCTACTGAATGTGAAAATAGGACACCAAAATACTAATGATAATGGAGGAGACCTTCAAAGGCACAAATTACCAAAAGCTTTCCTTTGATCATTGTATAAACCAGAGCTGTCGAATTTCAGAGCAGGTGAGGGCCATACGCTGTACCAGCTGCCAGCTCTGGGCCATATATCACACAGGCCACATGCCATGGGCACCATGTGCCATGCAAACCCCCAGGACCCTTGTCACACAAGCAACATAAACTCCTGACCCCCAATACACAAACCCCCAATCTGCTGCTCCCACAAGGTCAGTGCAAGCCCATGTTTCAACCATTGTTTTGTGAGCTTCCTTGCTGCCACTGCAGCCACACAAGCTCCCCTACTAGTGATGCCTGGTGGACAGCACAAGCCATTTCCCCACCACGTGAGCAGCAAGCTTACTGGCCCCCCTCCCAGCATGCTGCCCTGCCCCAGAGACCCCAGCCATTGCCACAGCAGCAGGAACAATGGGGAAGAGCCAGCCAGGCGGGAGCCTGCTGGCTGCATATTAACCTCTCATGGGACAGATGTGGCCTGCAGGCCACCATTCTGAAAGCCCCGGTATAAACTATTCAATGGCATTAAGGGGAGACACTATGTGGAATGAGGAGAGCATTTTGTCCTTGAGTCATATCTTGGATATTAAAAGTGTAATTCAGCCTTTTCCACAGAGTAAATTTCATAGCTCTGCCCTTAGGCTGTAGTGCCCAACTGTATCAATGATCATGAAGAGTGATGGTTTGACCAACTGGAATGTGGCAATTACTAGATATGATATGGATTGTCTCTAACCTTGATGAGACAGGTGAAAAGCTAGTGTTGAGGCATCACCTAAAAGAACTGTATCAAGAGGCAAACAAGGAGAAAAACATGAAGGTAATAGAACAGATGCAGCATAATGGCTGTAATATGTTGTAGATGAACGGGAAATCAAGAATAAATTAACATTAATATAATTAACAGCACTGCAATCAGAAACCATCAAAACCACAGTCTAAATCCAAAGCTTTATATGAACATATGCACTGCATATTAACCAGCACAATGCCAGCAGGTAAGTAAGTAGTCAGAAATTTAAATCTTCTACTGGGATTAACACTGAGATTCACCTGAAGAGTTGACAATGTTGTATATGGAAAGGAAGAGTTGTGACCTAATACCTGTCAACCAGGCACAAAAAATCACATGTCAATGGCCAAGTCAGAAAGCTGGAAATCAATAAGATATCACAAGCCCAAGGATTCTCAGACTGTGTACAATGCTCACCGATCACCTGCTCTATCAAATAGTTCTCAGCCATTGACAGGGAAACAATTTACCTGTAGCTGTAACCTACTTGCACTAGAGTAGCAGGCTCCAAACGTAAATCAATCCATTCCACAAGTGCAAAACCCTTACTGCCTGCTACATCCCACTGCCTTCCCTGTACTGTCCACTCATTCATTCAGTCTGGAAGGGGGAATGAGAAGCACCAAAGTCTAGGAGTATAAAGGGAGTTATCAGTCCTCCTTACTTACTTATGCGGTCCTAATAATCATGAGGGATCCTGGTTTCCTCTGATTTAAAAACATCCCCAATTTTCAGTTAAAAATAAGTAACCCCAAATCCACATTTTTCCATGATTAAAATAAAATACCACTATATACATCTCTATATATTAGTGGTGTTTCATTTAAGTCACAGAAAAATGTGGATTTGGAGTTACTTTTTTAACCAAAAATTGGGGATTTTTTAATCAGAGAAAACCAGGATCCCTGCTAATCACTGGTTATCTGAAGCCTTTAAGGAAATAAGTGTATACAGTCATAAAGCATGAAACTAGATCAAAACTTTCAGGTTTTGGTCTGGGCCCAGTTCTGACATTAAAAATATTTCAGTATTGCTTACATTTCAGGTACTGAAAAAATGAATTGTGGAAGGTTTACATGTTTTAACAGCTAGTAGGGCACATCTACATGTTGCCCTATGGCAATGTAGTGATGCACTATGGCAACGTAGCGATCATGCAGGTCTACATGTGATCGCCAGCTCTGTTGCCGTAGTGGGACACACCCCCATAGCACACCGCTATGGCAAAGTAGCAGCAAAATCTAACCATGCACTCCTGTACTGTGCTGTGCTTTAGTACTCCCAAAAGAAAGTACTAAAACATGATGACACGTAGACGCACTCATAATGTCATAAAAATATTGAAGCCCAGAGTAATACAGCTATACCCCTTAACATGGGAGTAAGACTAGAGTGAAGATAAGAAACAAGTTAAAGATGATACTATGTCCTACCAGAAGAATAAGACATCTTCTAAACACAGGTAGCTAGTGTCTAAAGACTCCCTTAAGAAATCAGGCTCATAGTACTGTGCACCCAGCCAGTGGTTTGACCATGTAACGAGGTTAGCATTTGTTCTAAAGCCAGTTCAAGTCAATGGATTGAGCAAACTCAGCTCTTCATGAGTCAACAGGAGCTGAGTGCTCAGTGTGTATGTCTACATGAGACATTAACTGCACAGTAGCCTAATAACACTGTGTAGTAGTGTGCCAGGCAAGACCCATGCTAATACGCTACTGTGCAGTAGTATTAGGCTACTGTGCAGTTAGCATCTGTAAAAACCCATGCGCTGGTGCTACTGTGCAGTAGCATCAGTTACTGCACATTGATTTAATGCTTGGTTATCCAAGTCCTAAATTTAATGCGCTGTAACTATGGCGCATTAATGAATGTGTAGCTGCACCCAATGTCTCATATCACCAGGAGTATTTTAGTTGCCTTTTGAAAGGGTATCTGCAAACAAATTCAGATGCATATTACCAGGTAAGGTTCTTTGGGTAAATGTGATATCTTTTATTAGACCATCTGAGTAGTTGGAAAAATATTCTTTGCAAGCTTTTGGGCACAAGCACCCTTCTTCAGGTATCAGAATCTCTGTTGTTCTTCTGAGATCTCCAAGGTTTAGGGTTTGTCTACATGTGGAATCATTCAGACTACTTCTGGTATATAGATACTTCTTTTTCAATAAAGGTATGGACATATGGGCAATTAGGGTAAAAGAGACAGGCTTTACTGGGTGCGTCTACATGAGATACTTTACTGCACATTAGACTAATCTAATGCTCAGTGGGCTCTTCTACACGTGACGCTACATTGCTGTAGTAGCACACTACAGCAATGTAACCTCAGTGGGCACAAGCCATAATGCCACAGCTACATGGCTGTAGCAACTCGTACCCTTGTTATAGCATCTAAAAATAACTGCACCTCCAGCAGGGCACATTATGGGCTGTTACTGCACCATCATTTAGTACTTCCAAAAGGAACACTTGTAGACATGCCGGGTAAAGCATCACCATCTATATGTGCCAAGCAATTACTGCACAGTAGATTACTCTAATGCGCCATTTTCTAATACCTGTAAATGCAGGTACTAGAAATTGGCACATTAAACTAATACACTGAAGTACACATATAGACACTGACCAGGACCAAATTGCTCATGGTTAGCCTAAGCAGCAAGGGGCCACAAGGGCAGGGAGAGCTGTCCTGGCTTTGTAGAATGCTGCCTTCCAGCTATGTGGAGACTGGGATGCATGGCTAAGAGACAGCTGCCTGGCAGCTGGGACAGCTCTCCCTGCCACAAGGAGGTCAGGACTAGCCCTCATACCCCCTGCCAGGCCAGGACTGGAACCCAGGGGAGCCAGGAGCTTGCCCTGGCTGCTTCCAGAGGGCAGACCAGGGCAGGAGCAGCCCTGGAATGAACTACTTCCACTGGAAGCAAATTTTCTCCTGATGGGCGCACATTCAGATGCATGTGGAGCTGTAGTCCAATGCATCTATATTTTCTGAGCAGAAAATTCAGGCGCATTAATTGCATGTGTAGATGTGGCCACTATGTGTCATTTGCTTTATGGTAATTGTGTATGTGCATGCTCTTACCCCACAGTAAGAAGGAAGATAACCAGGATAGCACAGTCCTTAGTGAGAGAAGGGGAAGTTACCAGTTTAATTTCCATTTAGCACAGAGTAAAACTTTGCATGCAAACAGTTACTGTGGAGGAGCTGGTGCATGGTAAAGCCCTGCCTCCTTTTTACTCACTCATAATTTATTTGTAAGTCTGTAACCTAGGAACAGCTTGCTCCTGTTTTGTTGAATGCACTCTCAAAGTATAGGGGGTGCAGTGAAGGAGTGAAACAATATTTACCAACCCATTTGAGTCTTCTTTGGGTTTTTTCAGGTATCCAAATTCCTATTTCTTGTTTTAATTCATGATTTATATTTAGTTATTTTGACTTTTTTTTTCTTTTTCACTGAATGTCCTTCTTCTGTCAATGAGTATATGTGAAATAGCCACTGGCAAAATGACTCATTCCAGTCATTTGTGCTACACTTCTCCTCAAAGTGTGACTTTGAATAGGAAAACAGGAAAAATCAGAGTGGTGCAGAAGTTGCAGGGCACTGTGTGTGAATGTAATGGGGTAAGGAGGGACTGCAGTGATTATCAGAGGTTGCTGGGGAAAAGTGTTGCAGCCCACACATTTCCTTGATTTTTCTTTTTTTTTTGGATATATATTTTACACGGGGACAAAGCCAAGACTCTTCAAAGAAAAAATCCACTAAGAGAGATTGAGACAGCTCCATCCCAGAATAGCCGGTTGAGCATTCTCCTGGCATGTGGGAGCCTGAGGCTCAGTTCCCCTAGTCTGAATCAGGCTGAACTGGTTCTTGCAATTCATATTGCAGGTGAGTGCCCTAACCATTGTGGATGTTTATAGACGTGCTCCAGGAGGCAGGGGGGCGGAGGGTGGGGGGCAGGTATGCGCTTTAATTAGCACAGCTCCAAGAGCCACGCTAATTAAAAACATCTGGAGCATCATGTGTATCAGCGTCCCTATACTGAAAAATGGCAGTGGGGTGCTTTGAACTAAATCGCATTAAACAAGCCTTAGTGTAAAATGCCCCACTGCCATTTTTCAGCACAGGGACCCTGATACGCATAACACTGGAGTCTGCTGGAGCATGGTATTTACCAAGCTAATGTGCACGTGCAACGTGGTTCAGGCTAGAATTTTCATTCTGAGGGCTTGACATTGAGGCATCTTATAGGAAACACTGGAAGCATCTACACAAGCAATTAAGGCAACTAAATATACTTTGACTCAATTTGAGCCTGAGTAAACTAATCGCAACTTCACTGTCTACACATGCCTTTAAAGGCAACAATTTACTGCGCTGCCAGATACCACTTGTATCTGACAGGACTATTTGGCAGTGCAGTAAATTAGTCTACTATGCCCTAATTGCTGCACACATGTAGATAGTGACACTTTACTGTGCAGCAAATTAGTATGCTGAGCAGTAAAGTGTCTCATGTAGACACACCCACTGTGTTCAAGCCTGAGCCATAACAGTGCTGGTAGCTTTTCCATGGATTGAAAAACAATAGAACCTCAAGTAAACCAGAGGAAGGTAGTTTTGATTATTTTCTTTATCACTTTCCTCATTATGCCTACTTTTCTTTATTTTCTCCTATGAGTAATGGGGCTAGCTATTACAACTCAGGCCATAGTATTTCTCAAAAGTAGCAACACATCCTAGATGGTCATCAACAACTCACTGACACTGCTTCTCATGGACCCAACACTTCCTGAGAGCTATCCCATTCAAAAGCAAGCCTCCTCTTCTGGTCCAGTCTTCCAAAAGTAACACGGAAATACTACCTACCTAAGACAGAAGACCTTTCACTAATGCTGTCAACTTACCACTTGACAGGGAAATGGAGCTTCTGTTTTTTCTCCTTTGTTCTCCTGCCTTCTCTGTTATCTGTGTTTTCCTGCGGCAATCAACTCAACAAAGGTATTTACTTTTAAGTAAGCCTGGAATGTTTGACTGCATCTGAGTCTCCATAACTCAAGCAAAGAGTTTAAAAAAATAAATATTAGTTGTGTTACTTGCCTTACCCCTCTCTTGAAGTAAAATAAATGGGCCAGGACTTCAACTTCATGTAGGCTGCTTGTTGCTTTGTACAAATGGATCAGATCCCCATGTGCAGGGGGACGTGCTTGTAGATGCACAAATAAAAGCAGCACAAATTTGTGCTGTTGCTTTGTTCCCCATCATACACCCCTACACATGCACTTCGGTGCACAGCACATTGTCCCAGGTACGGGTAGGGGAGGTTGGAGCCAGCACCTGTGTTGGCCCCAGCAGTATTACCGAGTGTCCTGGTGCATCAGGGGTGCAGATCCAACAGCACAGAGCCGGGCCAGCAGCCACAGCAGTGCTCTGGATGGCCAGCCCTCCATTTGCTGTGGTGCACACTACTGACACATGTTCTATGCCTCTTTTTTCCCTGTTATTTTTTTTGCTACTGGGATTTCCTGGTAGCAAATTTTGCCACCATACTGTAAATTTGTGGCACAGAACACATTTTCACATTCCCCACATGCAGTTTGTGGTGCCACAAACCACACGCACCCCTGCACATGAGGACCCACCCACTGGGGGCTGGTATGAAGACTATCAAAATGAAGGGACATGGTTTTCACGTACTGACTTATTTCTCATGAAAAATGGGCTTTGAACATAGAACTGTTTGCCTCTTTGAAACCTTGTTTGAATTAGTGTTTTTTTACTTGCTCCTTAGAATGTGGTTCTCAGTAACTGTAAATTACAGTGAATTTGTAAATTACAGAGATTTGTAAATCTATAAATTACAGAGAACTTCCCACTGTCAGAACTGTAACAAGCAACAACAAAGTGAAACCCAAGGCCTGCCCTTAATTCTTTATTAATGCTGGAATGTCTGTAGAATGTCCCTTCCTAGGCAGGAAAGTGAACAGGCAATTGTGCGTGGCAGTGCACATTGTCCAAAGGAAGCAATTCATCACAGGCTAAGAAGAACTCACTGCAGCTCATCTTTGCAAACAGAAGTCATATGACCTGACACACTAGAAGCCAAGAAGCTCTCCTATCTAATCTATTGATAAACAGGGGGAAGAATGGCCATAGAGATAGGTCATTTGCATAAGCCTTTCCCTTCAGAATTCCTCCAGTGACAATTTGAGGGACACTGTTCCTTCTAACTGCAGAACAAGTTGGGTAATGGAACTGGCATGACATAAGAGGGAGAAAAGGCTTCTATTTTTACTGACAGCTCTGTGCTAAAAGGAGGCTTCTTTGATGAGGTGAATTGTAGAGGGGGCTCTTCACCAAGGCTACAGAAAATAGATGAAAGGCTGAGGAAGCTCTGTCTGATGAGATTCTTCCTACCTGCACACCTACCAAATAAAGAAAAATGAAAGCACTTTGGCTGGATTCAGTGGCAGAACTATAGAACAGAACAAGTGAAGACAGGACTGCCTCATGAACATTAGCACTCCAAGACTACACAACCCATTGGGCATATCTACACAAGATGCAGTGTAGATATCTACGTATGCAGTTGTTACTGCACAGTCATTTAGTACTTGCATAACCAAGTACTAAACAACTGCACAGCAATTGGTGTTGCTGAGCAGTAGCATGCCAGCACAGTTGTCTAGTGATGCTTACTGCATAGTAGCCCATTACTACTGCTCAGTAGTGTAATTACTACTGTGCAGTAAGCATCTCGTGTAGACACAGCCACTGACACCAAACACACAAATGGGGATTAATAGCTGGGAAGGAAGAAATGACAAAGAAAAGGGCATTGGCCTATTGACCATTCATGACGATGGCTGGAAGATATGACTTCATGGATTACAGACATGGCTACCAAGGGGGCTGTTGTATTTATCAGTCATATCAGTGATTCTCAACAAGGTTGTTGTAGGGTTCCTTGAGAACCTTTCTAGGGTGCTGTACGGTGCCACACAATGTTAGCACAGGTAAGTGCCCAAACATGATTCACAAGATAAACCCAAAAATTTCAAATAGAAATTTATAGTGTTAAAGCTATTGTCTTGTGATCTTTCTGAATTGTTTGCAACAAAAGAATTGCTCTATAATTTTTCTGTAGCCAAAAATCAAGTAAAAGCTAAGAGCTGGCATTTTCTGAGAGATGCCTTGAATCTAATGAAGGGTGCCTTGAGTCTAAAAAGGTTGAAACTGCTGATGATACAGATGGATCGCTACTATATTCCTCAACAGTTCCCCTTGTTTCATACAAATTTCGCTTACAAGTGGGAAAATTATGGGTATTAAGGGTGTCAAGGGAAAGGATTAAGCATTATCAGGAATTCTGGGTATGACCGTGTGACAATAGTATTTTGTAAGTTTTAGGAACATAACACCTGACAAGGAAGGTTTCCTCTCTATCTATGCCTCTTGCTCTCTATCCTCTTATCTTCATATCCTCAGCTAGTTTTCAAAATCTGAGTCCAATACCTCAAACTATTTAGTTGTTTTTCCTTAGCAGCTATGGTGACCCTAAATAAATACATTCAGCTTTATGTATGCAAACAGTGTTCATCTCCAGTTCTGCCCTGTTTTTCATTGCTGTCAATGTACCTTTGCCATACAAACCTCCCTTCACTGATAATTCATAGTTCCAGGAAGCTTGTCTGTATTCATGCAGAATACCCAATAAATAAATGCTTTCCTCAATGTAGTGTGGCATGTTCCAGTAATTACTTTGCTTCAGTTTACCAGTGTTCTCAGGATCAAGATTAATAAGGCATTGGCTCTCGGCAAAGACTCTTAAATAAAGGACTGGTACTTCAGGTTTAGCCTACTCTATTGATTAGACAGCTTTATTTGTTTCCTTCTGTTACCTGAAATAATTTGCGACTATTTTTCCAGCCTTCACCTAGTCTAGACAATTGGAATGTTTACAATGCTACAACTGAGATTACTTTAACTCAAATGCTGCTGAGCATAAACTAGAAGTTGTATTGCCTAGTAATTACAGCAAGGGGTGGGAAACTAGAATTCCGCCAGGGCTTTCTTTATGGGCCTGCTACAGTCATTGTGTGATATTGTGTAAGGTAAGAAAGTACAGTGTCCCTGCTACAGATGAATGAACATGGCATAAGGGAGGAGGTTTTCAAGAGCGCAAAGGTCTCTTGAGTGCCTGAAAGTCAGTAGTGTCCAGGTACCCAAAACATATTTGTACACTTGAAAACTCTCTTCATCTTTGCCTAATTTACTTATCTGTAATTTGGGCTTCCTGTATTCTTATCTTTGAGAAATATTGTGCAGCTTAGTGAATTAGCATTTGTGAGGTACTTTGAGATCCATGGAAGGAAGGCACTAGAATTATATATAATATTTCCTGTAGACCAGGGTGCTAAAACCTTTTCATAAGATCATATCTCAACCAAAAGACTGCGTAGGGAAATGTCTCCACCCCATAGCAATGATGAAACCCGGCTTTGGCATCTACAGAAATGGCTTGCACAGAAAAATAATAGAGGGGAAGTATTCAAATGTTATTTACCTGATTTTAATCGCATTGCCCACTTCCTCTCTATATTTCATCTTCCCTAAACATTATCAATGTCAATCTCCTCCCTCCCTCAGCACAGGCTTTCGTGAGATTTAAAGTATGTAAGCTCTGCTTCCCATTGCTCTAGGGGAGGGACACCCTTGTGTGTACTAGACTGAGAAAGAAGATGGTAAAGCTACTCCAGGAGGGCTGACTACTTATGGATGCTCTTGAGACATTGGTTTGCAGCCTGCTTAGACCAGCCAAAAGGGATGCCCTGGGGTGGCTTCACCACCACATTTCTGGGACTGGGAGTGGGTGGGTGGATCATGCTTGAGAGCATCCCTCCCTGAGAGCACTGGGAATGCAATGTAGACATACCTTCAGCTCCCTTTGACCACAGATGATGGTCTCTTACTAGCAGCTCATAGGCATAGTCCCTAGGCTGTCACTGGTACCTCAGCTTTACTTCCATTTCTTTTTCTGTGTCAGGGCTGTCCAAGTTCAAAGTGGCTGCGGACAATATGGTCCACGGGCTTCACACACCATGATGACAGCACTAGCGGGAGTCATGGGCCCCCCAGGCAGCACACCCCATGTAAATGCATGTGAGTGGGTGCTCCACCCCCTGCTGCACCACGAGCAGAGGTGGTTTTCTGCAGGCTTCCTTGTGGCACCATGTTGCATGGATGCTCCTGGCTGCCCACTCACCTGGCACTGGCCCTGGGGCAGGAACATGCAGCAGAATCTGGGGAAGGGAAGGGAAGCCCTGAGACCCCAGCTGCTGCTGCAGCCAGTGCAGTAAGGACAGCAGTGACTGGATAGGAGCCCAGAGGCCACATTAACTCCTTGTAGGTTGTATAAGTACCACAGGCCACCAGTTGGACATCCCTGTTCTATGTAATAGCAGGTCTTAGTGTCTTTGTGTATGCAGTGTGACAGCTCCTGTTTCTTTTTCACTGCTTGGACATATAAACAAAGACAGCTTGTTCACTACAAAGCTTAAATGCCAGGAGAAACTGAGAGCAGAAGGAAAGAACCAATGCCAAATGACCAAGCTAGCTTTCTGCAATCAGGGACTCTCTGTATAGAAATTTTAGCTGTATTATACATCTCATTAAGGACTAACCCTCAGCTGCCTTACCAAGTAATACAAAGCTTACAATAAATGTTGTGTCCTAGGTTGCTAGGAGCTTCTACTGGTGCTGATTGCCTGGGTGGGACTGGCCATGGCTGTCTGAGTGCCCACAGCAGGCCCCACTCAAAGTGCTTGGGTGTGAATGCTTTATACAAGTCACAGCCCCTGCAGTACTCTGTAGGTTTTCAACAAGACATGTTCTTCTCTGTCTTAGCCACAGTGTGCCTGACTTTGTGCCTCTACTTCCCTTGCACTTGTCCTTGCTCCTAGTTTCCTAGTCCTGGTCCCTGAATCTCTGCTGTCTTTTCCCTAGCTCCTCCCAGAACCCTTTGCCTATCTTCTAGTCTCCAGCTCCTGCCTGCATCCCCACCTTCTGCCACTTAGATCCGTGCCCATCTTTACTGAGAAACATATTCCTTCAGAACACTGACTCAGTCATAATACACAAGCTTTATATAGACATTTTCCACTATCTCATGCCACAAGTATAACTACCAGAAGCAAACCCACTCCCATAAAAACGATTGTCCTCAGGAAAATTGTTAAAATGTCTGTGCACTGGTTCAAATGGGCTGAATCTACATAAGATGCCGACTGCACAGTAGCTTGTTACTACTGTGCAGTAGCATTGCATCGCATGAAGCATGACATGACACTACTGCGCAGTAGTAACAAGATACTGAGCAGTCAGCATCACCGAAAAGCTGTTCAGTGATGCTGCTGCACAATAACTCCAGTTACTGCGCAGTCATTTAGTACTTGCGTATGCAAGTGGTCATGACTGCACAGTGATGACCACTTAATGACTTGTGTAGACCTGGCCATGCAGTGTTAAAATCAAGCCTAATTGTCTTTTTTAGAAGTACACCAAATCCACTTTCCACAATCTAGTGGACCCTTATCTAGTCAGTTTGATCAGTATTTATTGTTCTGCACTGCCAGGGACTCAGTCTTAAGACCTACTCTTAGATTTCTTTTTGTTCTCAAGTGTCAGGTGCACAGGCTTTCACTATATAACACTCTCTGTCCCTCATCTATGAAGCTGTAACAACAGCAGCTTAGAAGAAAATTGCATGTTCCATTCCCTACCTGGATTTTCAGCTATACTATAATTGCCGCCTGCTGGCTACAGATTGTGGTAGAAAGGCAGAAATAATCAGGGCACAAAATATCAAAGACATGCAAGATGCTAAAACCAGGAAGACTGCCATCACTTACATTTTCTGAACAAACTTGTGATAGCAAGAAAGCAGGCAAGTAAGTTTTAACCCAAGTGGATAGCAACACTGATTTTCTTTTATTGCTTTCCCCCAACACTATTTGGTGGAAAGTATACAAAATTTCATAGACAGTAGGGCTAGAAGGGACCTCGAAGATCATGAAATCCAGCCCCCTGCTCCAGGGGCAGGAAGTCAGCTAGGGTCAAAAGATCCCAGCAAAATAAGCATCCAAACATTTCTTGAATGAGTCTAGGGTAGGTGCCTGCACCACTTCTGGAGGGAGTCTATTCCAGGTCCTGGGGGCTCGGACAGTAAAGACATTTTTTCTTACGTCCAGCCTAAAACAGTCTTGGAGGAGTTTATGACCATTGGCCCTTGTTTTTCCTTGGGGTGCTCTGGTGAACAGACGTTCTCCCAGATCCTAATGTACACCCCTTATGTACTTATAGGCAGCTACCAGGTCCCCCCTGACCCTGTGCCTTTCCAGGCTGAAGAGTCCCATGGCTCTCCGCCTCTCTTCATAAGGCCTATTCTCTTGCCCTCTGATCATGCACGTGGCTCTCCTCTGGACTCACTCAAGCTTCTCGACAGCCTTCTTGAATTGCGGAGCCCAGAATTGGATGCAGTACTCCAGCTGCGGCCTCACCAAGGCCGAGTACAGCAGGAAGATGACATCCTGAGATTTACTTGAGAAGCATCTATAGATGCAAGCCAGAGTTTGGTTTGCTTTACCACCTGCAACATTGCATTGGTGGCTCATGTTCATCTTGTGGTCAATCATGACCCCCAAGTCTCTTTCAGCAATGGTGCTAGCAAGCATAGCACTGCCGAGCCTATAAGCATGCTGCGGGGAGGTTTTCCTGAGGTGGAGTACCTTACATGTATCAGTCATCAGGTTTATATCCGCCCACTTACTAAGTTTACCCAAGTCAGCCTGGATCACTAGCCTGTCCTCAGGTGTGGATGATATGCCCCGAAATTTAGTGTCATCGGCAAACTTAGCCAGTGTGCTTCTGACACCAATGTTCACATCATTGATAAAGATGTTAAAGAGAACCGGGCCAAAGACAGAGTCTTGGGGGAAGCCACTGTTCACGGAGCACCATAATGATTCGCTACCATCGAGCACTACTCTCTGGGTCCAACCTCGGAGCCAATTTCCCAGCCATCAGACTGTGGTGTAGCCAAGGCCACGGTTGGCCAATTTTTCCATGAGGAGGTCATGGGACACCAGATCAAAAGCTTTTTTAAAATCCAGATATATGACATCAATCTCTTCTCCCTTGTCCAGGTAATATGTCACCGAGTCATAGAAGGCGATGAGATTGGTCAGGCAAGACCTACCCACGACAAGCCCGTGCTGGCTATCCCTCAGGACGTTGCCCTCAGACAGCTTATCCAGAAGGATTTCCTTGATAATTTTCGCCAGAATCTTTCCGGGGATTGAGGTCAAGCTGACTGGCCTGTAATTCCCGGGATCTACTTTCTGCCCTTTCTCGAAGATGAGTACCACATTGGCCTTCTTCCAGTCTTCAGGTACTTCACCTGAGCACCACAAGTTTTCAAATATTTTTGCCAATGGTTGAGCTTTGACACCTGCCAGCTCCTTGAGTACTCTAGGTGTAATCTGTCAGGACCAGTTGACTTGAAGGGGTGTCCAGCCTCTCAAGGTGTTCCTTTACAAGGTCTGTGCTGATGCTGGGTATAAATTCGCCTTCACCCTGGCCATCCCGCATCTTGCTAGGCAGGGTGGTCCCTTTGGGCTGATGAAAAAACAATGCAAAGTACCCATTAAGCAGGTTGGCTTTTTCCTGGATGTCAGTTATCAGTTGTTCCATTTAGTTTAGCAGGGGTCCAATGTTACCCTTGCTTTTATTCTGACTCCCTACATATCCAAAAAAGGGTTTTTGGTTAGCCCTGATATGTGAAGCCAGATACAGCTCGGTTGTAGCCTTGGCTTTCCTAATCTGCTCCCTGCAGTACGGACCAGTGTTGAGTACTCCTCCTTGGTGGTAATTCCAGCCTTCTATCCTTTATAGGTCTCTCTTTTGAGGCATAGGAGGTCCTCAAGTTCCCTGCTGAGCCAAGGGGGTTGCTGTGCCTTTTGCTACACTTCCTCTGAGATGGGATGGACATCCCTTGTGCTGTCAGGATCAGTCCCTTGAGGAGCAACCACTCCTCTTGGACTCCTCTTCCTGTCAACTCATGGTCCCTTAGGGCCTCAACAGCAAGCCTCTAGGTCTCTCTTTTGAGGCATAGGAGGTCCTCAAGTTCCCTGCTGAGCCAAGGGGGTTGCTGTGCCTTTTGCTACACTTCCTCTGAGATGGGATGGACATCCCTTGTGCTGTCAGGATCAGTCCCTTGAGGAGCAACCACTCCTCTTGGACTCCTCTTCCTGTCAACTCATGGTCCCTTAGGGCCTCAACAGCAAGCCTCTTGAGCTTGTCAAAATCAGCTTTCCTAAAGTCAAGGACTTCTGCATTGCTGACTGACTTGCCAGCTTTGTGATGGATGGTAAAGGTGATCAGTTCATGGTCACTATCACCCAGCTTTCCATCGATTCTTAGGTCACTGACTAGGTCATCCCATTTGGCCAGTACCAAGTCCAGTAATGCTTTACCTCTTGTCGGCCCATAGACTTCTTGAGTCAGGTTGAGCTCGTCCACGCATGTGAGGAAGCTTTGTGACTGATCGGATTTGGCCAAGTGCTCTTCCCATGAGATGTCCGGGTAGTTAAAGTCTCCCATGACAACCATGTATGAGAGCGTACAGCCTCACCCAGTTCCCCAGCAAATTCCTGTCCAGCTCTTGTTTCTGGTTAGGAGGTCCATAGTAGACTCCTACCATGATGTCCCCTGTGCCACATTCCCCACATATTTTAACCCAGAGAGACTCCAGCCATCCTTGCTGGGTGCCAATGTCAATTTGCAGGGACGTGTAGCTGTCCTTGACAGAGAGAGCTACACCTCCATGCCTTTTATCTGCATGATCTAATCTGTACAGGGCATAGCCATCTATACCTGTGGCCCAGTCACAGGTGGAGTCCCACCAGGTCTCTATTATCCCTATGATGTCACAGTCATTCTTGTTTAGCAGGAGGACCAGTTCCTCCTCTTTATTCCCCAAGCTCCTGGCATTGGTGTACAGGTAGGCAAGTGTCCCATTGAGGGACCCTGCCTTCCCTACAGATCGTTCCAGGGCTAGGGTAGGGGTGGGTTCCCTTAAGTGCCTTTTCCTGCTGGATTTACAAAGGTTGCCCAGTGGGTTTGCAGTGGCGGTAATCCCCCAACCCCTGGCAGGCTTAGTTTAAAGCCCAGTCGAGCAGGTCAGCCAGTCTGGCTGAGAAGAGCCTCCTCCCCAGCACAGTGAGGTGGAGGCCATCTCTCCCCAGCAGACCATTGCCTCCCTCACCAAAGAGCGGACTGTGATTGTGGAAGCCGAAGCCTTCACAATAACACCAGTGCCACAGTCTCTGGTTGACTACCTTGACTCATCTCTCCCTCCTCAGCCCATGACCCACAACCTGGAGGAGAAAGGAAAAGACCACCTGCACCCCCAACCCCCTAAGCCCTGCTCCCAGAGCCCTGTAGTCTCTCATGGCTGGGATTGCTCCGAGCCATGTCATTCATGCCCATATGGATAAGGAGTAGTGGTTGGAGGGCCTGATAATCTTTTGGATCCTCTCTACTATGTCCCGGATGCGGGCCCCTGGGAAGTAGCAGACCTCCCGGGCTAGGGGGTCAGGGCGGCAGATTGCCCCCTCAGTCCCCCTCAGAAGGGAGTCTCCCATGACAACCACTCTGTGTTTTGTCTTAGGGACATTAGGGGTGGGTCGTTCCTCCCTTACCTGCAGGAGCTGGCATCTCTGCAGGCTCTACTGGGGCTGCAAGAGATTTGTATCTGTTGGAAAACCCCAGAGGGGAGGGGACCTTGGTGTGGCAGGCCTTGGGGCCCTTGACCACCTTGGTGCAATCCCCTGGCTGGACAATATGGGAGATTCCCAAGTCCTCCCTTGTCCTGGAAGGTGACCTTGGTCTATCCTCCGCCTCCGGGGGTGAAGGGCCTGGCAGTAGGAGTCTATCTCCTGCTCACCCTCCCTGATGGCACACAGTCTCTGGACTGCAGTGTTACGTCTCAGCTGTGTGTTCTTGGGCAACCCTGGCACAGGATGCAGTCTGTCTGCCTCACAAAGGACTCACCCCCCCTCCCTCCCCTCCTCTACCTAAATTAAACTAATTAAGATGCAGTGAGAGACACACCTAAGACCCTCCAGATAAGGGTGATAAGAGTGAAACAACTGCCCTAGGTCTCATTTACATCCGAGATGGAACCAGATGACCATTCATTTACATGAGAGATGGAGAACAGAAAGCCTGAAGCAGAGACTGCAGTGAATTCTGGGACCAGAGAAGCAGGGGAGCACTGCATGATGGGGAATCTGTGCTCCAAATGCTAATCAACCCATGTTCACACACACCCAGCTCAGCATTTATCAGACCAGTTCTAATCTGGATTTACTAAGGACTTTTCCCCCCACCCAGACACACACACACCTCTAAGTTTAATAGGCATCT
>NW_005842853.1:168064-171265 GCF_000455745.1 Alligator sinensis | reverse complement strand
GGAGAAATACAGCTCCGTATAGTAACACAAGCAGCACATTGACAGAATCACCAAGACCCTAGAAACTATCCCTAATAAATGAGCACACCCCAAAGTAATGGGCAAATTTGGTAACAGCAGCCTGGAGCAACTCTATCCGGTGCCCCAGAGACTCCAAAGTGAAGCAAACCTCGCAAGGAGAGGTGGTCATGCTCCCGGTCCCATGAGCCTGGAAACGTGCCAGGCACCCCCACAGCTGAGAGCCAGAGGCTCTGTCTGCGTGGAGCCCAGAACCGTGGGGTCCATCTGGGTGGAGGCCTCTGAGGTGGGGGGGGGAACCCGCAGACTCCGAGGGGACCCGAAGGGTGCAGCATGTGCCCATCTGCATCATGCTGCTGGTAAGCCAGCTACTGATGAGACTAGCTTCCCTAGGGCTCACTGACAGGGCCTTGGGCCCTCCCACTCACCCCCCTACACAAATTCCCACACTAAACTCTCACACCGGGCCAGAAGTGCGACTGTTTGCATGGCCTGTTCATGAGGCTCCCTGGGGGGCTGGGCCAAGGACAAAACAGGGCGGGGCGAGACCCTCCTCGGCTCCTCTCAGCTGCCTCCCCACAGCTGAACTGCACTAGTCCCCTCCCACCACAGGCCCCACTTACCTCCGGTTGTGCTGGGGGGCTTTGGGGTACAGGGGTGCGACAGGCTTTCACCCATGCATCTCATGCCGCTCCCTAAGCCAACTGAAAACACAGAACAAATGTTCTCTCTCTCAGTGCCCCCACCCCAACCTGTCCCTATACTTTTCTGTCTTAAAGGCTAGGGACAGATGTGCAAAAAGCCAGAGCCTGAACTGATTAAATCATTGCAGGTTAGTCTAACCTGCCTAGGTTGAACCGATTTGTAACAGTAAAGACATTCCCTCTGGACTGAGGAAATGTGGGCACATGCCTGCAGCTGCTCAGGCCAGGAGTCAGGGGGCACTAGAGTGTCTGGTGGAGGGGGCTTATTCTGCCGCTTGCCCCAGACATAGAGCAAGTGGTGGCAGCAGTGGCCAAGGTGGGCAAATGCCGCTGCGGTGCCCTGGGGGCAGAGCAGGGAATAACCCCGCTTCCTGCCCCCTGACTAAGGGGCCCTGCCAGCTGGCATCTGGCCCCGCCCCCACCCCTCCCCGGCTGCTGCAGCAGTGAGGGGGGAGCAACCATGAAGGGGGCAGCACTCAGTGTCAGATGCTCCCTGACAGTATGACAGGGACTGCTTCCCCCAGCAAGGGCCCCACACCCTCACCGCTGCAGCAGCCAGGGGGGGACATGGCCAGAAGTCAGCCAAAAGGGCTCCTTAGGCAGGGGGCAGGGATGGGGGTTATTCCCTCTCCCTCTTGTGTCCAGCAGAGGGGGCTTATTCCACCACTTGCCCCAAGCAGGGAGTGAGCAGCGGTGGCAGTCAGGGCAGGCAGACCAAGCTGCAGTCCCCTGGGGGAAGTGGGGGTAGAGAGGGAAATAACTCCACTCCCTACCCCCTGTGCCTCAGGAGCCATGTCAGCCTGCTGCAGCAGCAGTGAGCGGGGGGAGCAACCAGCAGACCCGGCTCAGGTCCTTGCTGGTGGCACAGGGAGAGGGGAATTAAGCCCCTCTCTCGCCAGACTCCTGCCCCTGCCTGTCCCTGCTCTGGCTGGGGAGCAGAGGGGCAGGCCAGCCATGCTGGGTTGGAGCAGAAAGCCCAGCCCAGAGAGCATGCCAGGATGCTGGGGGACTTTGGTTTAAGTTAAGCCAGGAAGGAGTCTGGGACAGACATTGCATAAACCAGTTTGAGCTCAATCAGTTAAGTCTGGTATTGCATTCAACCAGGTTTATCTCAAACCAGTTTTGGCCATTTTGAAACTGGTTTACATGCACTGAATGTCTGTTCTGTTACAAGTTTAAACCAGTTTCGGATAACTTAAACCTTATGTGTAATGTGTAAACTTTATGTGTTTGTCCCTAGCCAAATTGCATTTACAAAGGATAATTCATTCCACAAAGGAAAAAATTACACATATTACACATGGGATCAATTTGGCCTGAGTTTAATAAAACAGGACTGAAGACTTCAGGCCTCAGACAAAAAAGATTTCATCTCAGACCCATGTCCAAATATTCACCACCAGTGCCCGGTGGTTTTATAGCACTTCAGCCTATCACCAGAGGGAAACTGCAGTGCAAGCAGGTTCTGCAAACAGCAAACAGAAGAACTACAAAAATTAATAAATAAATAAAAATAAATCAATAAATCTGAATTTACTCTTGTCTCATATTGGTGTCAGATTGTCCCAATTCACTGAGTTATTTCTTGCATGATAAAATAATTGTGGATATACTCAAAACAAATTCTGAGCTGTCAGGACTGGGACTGGGAGTGATAGCATAACTGACTATTTTGCTGAATTAGATTAACAGCATAAATGTTTATAGTTACATTCATAACAACATCAAGTTTCACACAACCTCTCCCCTTTTCTTGTACCTACAGCATGTAACAAATTATCTTTCATTCTTCATATTCACTATTTGGATTGAGTCACAAGCTACAAAAAAACAGAAGTGCTTTTGTAAAATTTAGGTTTAGAAATCATTGTGGTTAGATATAATAAAAGGTCATTAGATATAATAGAGGTAGTTAGCTGTGTTAGACTTAAGTCAGACAGAAGGCAGGATAGATTTGCACCTTGTAGACTAACTAAATCAGAGAGGCATATGCTTTCATAAGTAGCAGCTTACTTCCCTAGATCACTGTTTCCCAACCTGCGCGCTGCAGCACACCGGTGTGCCGTCAGACATGTCCAGGTGTGCCGTGGAATCTTGAGGGCGTGGCTCCCAGTGGGGCGTGGTTACAGCCAGTGCCGCCACCATCACCCCACGCCACCAGAAAAGGCCGTGTATGTGTGCCATGGGACGGAAAAGGTTGGGAAATGCTGCCCTAGATGCTATGAAAGGGTTGCAGGAAGCAGAGCTTCAAAATAGAAATCAGTGATTAGAATACAAAGGGAAAGGGGAGGAGAAAGGAATGAGTACTGCTGGGAAAAGTAAGGTTGGAAGAAGAGAAAACAAAGCTGTTAAACCATTGAGGGACATGGGGATTTTAAAAGCTAATCCAAGTAATGGGATAAATCTATCGGCAGATCCAGGATTTTGTGAAGGAGGTGCAGGGGCAGCGCTGACACTGCAGGGGTAGCTGCACCCCCCC
>NW_005842853.1:159657-167502 GCF_000455745.1 Alligator sinensis | reverse complement strand
CCCCACACACACACACACACGCCCCCTCCAAGCCCCAAGGCAGGCAGACTGCATCCCAGGAGGAACAGTGGACATTTTTTTTAGGCACCAAATCAGCTAAAAATCTTGTCTCCCCTCCACTTGGTACCGCCTTCCTTCCCCTCCCACCTCAGCATCATGTTCCCACCCCTACCATTTGCCCCTTTCTGTACTGCTGTCCTGAGTTGAACACCTTTGTGGGCTTCAGAAAAGGGACATGCTCCATGCTCAGGGCAGTGCCCCGGCAAGACACATATCACCTTGGCAGGGCACAAGTTGGGGTCTAAGCAGGAGGGACAAGGCCAGGTGAGGTCAGTGCTAGGGGGAAGGGTAGGGAGGACCAGCAAGTGGAGCTCTGGGCTGCTGCCACAGGAAAGTAAGCTGCTGGGAACCTCACTGGGGAGTGGAGCAGAATAGGTGGAGGTGGAGGCTCAGCCCCAGTCCCTTGCTGCTGCTGCTCATCCCCTATCTTAGCAGACCTTTCAGCCTCCCCAGGGACTTCCCCTGCAGTGCGGCTTCCCTGGGCCCCAGGAAAGAGACCCCTGAGCTTAGTTGGGGCTGGGCAGGTGTGGACCATTCTCTCGACGTCCTGACACTGGCCCAACGGAGGGCAGAGATGGGCAAGCAAACAAGGGGCTACGGTGCAGGCTGCCCCCTCCCCACCCCAGGGGCATCCAGGGCCCTGAATCAGCTGGTGTTGGGCTGACTTGGCCTGACAATGCCAGTCCATTCCCCCAACACCAGCCCCAATATGCAGGGGCTCATATGCAGCCTCTTGTACCCCTCCCCTCTGCTGGCTTGACCCTGCACCACCCAGGGGACAGGGACTTCCTCCCCAACACATGTGAGCATGGCACAAATGGTGGCTTTGCCTGCTGGGGAGCCCTGGCAGGGCTCACTGCAACCAGGTTTCTGGCAGTTAGGAGGCACAAGCCTGGAGATGCCTGGATGGACACACCTTCATGGACAGAAGTGCAGCTGCACCCCCAGACACAGGCAGCCACCAGGCTCCCCTGTCCGGGTGGCCAAACCCATAAAACTTGGGTCCCTGGTGGGGCTTGGTACTGAGCCGTGTCACCACTAGATGCCTCCCCTGGATGGGACTCCCAGAACTGACAGCCTGGCTGGGCATGGCCAAGGGGTTTCATGAACAATGCATGGCCCCTCATGCTAAGCTCCATTTGCTCCTGCCACGCAAGGGTCAGGTTACCCGAACTGCCTGAATGACAATGACAGCTGAAGCAGAGGAAACTGAGGTGGGGGAGGCGGGGAAATGCGCAGGTGGGGAAGAAAGAAGATGCAGCCCCTTTCAATGATGTGGCAGTCAGCTGAAAAGAGAGAATGGCAAAATTGTGTTTGCCTAGGGAAGCAGAAATCCTTGTGCCATCCTGGGCTGGCATGAAGCACCTGAAGGACAGGGCTAAGAGGAGAAACACTCCTGCTGTCACTGTTCCCAGCTGCAGCAGGCACAGAGGTGCTCTAGAGCTGCTCCTATTACCCAGAGACAGTGGCAGTAGCCATGGCAGGATTCCTGTGCTGCTAAAGATGGAGGGTTATGGAGAGTGGGGGTACAGGGATATTTACTTAATGTGGGGGCTTAAAAAAATCCATACTGTTGCTCCTGGTGCAATCCTAAAGGGGGGTGCATCTATGCCACTGCACCCCACTCTGGATAAATCAGGAAAAAGGGGGTGATCCCTACATGAAATAATGAATGAATGCTGATTTAACATCAATTCCAAAAAGACATGCAAGCCCATGGCAGAACCTCCCTGGAGATTCCATCACTGACTTCACGGTAGCTGTTCTTAAACAACAAAACTTTAAAATGAACTTGAACAGGAAACTGCAGAACAAGAAATCAGCCACAGGCTGGACTATGTTAAGTATGGTCTACTCTAAACTAAGACTATGGATTCTTATTGCATTACCTGAAAAGTTGCTTTTGGAAAGAAAAAGCTCAGCAAAGCTCAGTATCATGGACCAAATGCAACATTCACGTAACATCATGTGCTTAAATGGAACTTACACAAGAGACCCAAACTGGGCATTACACTGTATTTTGCTACTTGAAGTACAATCAAGCTTGAAGAAGTTACAAGGCTAGGTGCTTCTGGTCAGCAACAAGACACTGACAGCCCTTTGCTTTACTTATGGCAAGTTACAAAGCCTTTGGTGTCTCTGGGCAGTTTGCCTTGTAGCTGTGTGTCAAGGTTGATTGTACCTCTGGCTGCTTTACCACCCCATCCAGGAAGAGCACAGACCATCTGCAGACACTTCCTCAACCTGATGAAGAGTGTTTGTGCCCAAAAGCTAGCTAAGAAGAATTTTTTTCAACTATTTGAGTTGGTCTAACAAAAGATCTCATATTTACCCAAAGAACCTTGTCTGCCTATGATCTTAGACCAACACAGCTACAACCTAGACCCCTGAAAGGTTGATTGTGTAGTTTTATGAGCAGGTTAGACAAGGACTTCTGTGGGATAGTCTGGGTAGTGGTGATCCTACCTCAGGCAGGGGGGTGGACTAGGCAACCTCTGGAGGTCCCTTCAATCCCTCCTTTCCTATGATTCTATGACCTACAAACAATATGCCCCAAAGTAAAATGGGCCTGGGATTTACTTCCCATCAGCTGTCTGCAGTAACGATCTGTATGTTTGCGTCTCCCACATAGTAAGTGCAACTTGTTTTGCAGGTACATTAGCCCTCAGTGCAGGGGGGGCAAGCTACCATGATTTAGCTTCATCTTATCCTGGGATAAAGCTGATGTCCCAGCTGCCTGCGGAGGGTTCGGGATTGATTGAGAGTGTGGTCAGGGGGTAGAAAGGTAAGGGAGGTTTATTGACTTAACAAAAACATGACTACACATAGTATACTAAAACAGATAATGACAGACAATAATAATTCACATCAGCAAATTATCGGCAGTCCCCTCTGATGCCTGATATATGACAAGTTTCTCTTTCCACAAAGCTCAGAGAAGTCAGGCATCCCCGATTAGCACTATCTGAGGGGTACCGGGAAGGACCCTGGTATTCAGTCCTCGGGCTCCTTGAGATCCACGGGCCCACTGATCCAGGTCAACAGCTATTTAGTAGTTCTTTTCACAGAGCTGTATCTTCCTTCTAAATGATTTCCGGATGTGTCAGCCAATTTATACCTTCTGAGCTATGCTGATAACTTATAGCGATTCAGATTCTTGTTACTTCAACTGTCCTTAGAAGACCAATAGCACAAGCCTTGCATTCTTCTGATAAGGTTAATTTTAACTACACCACAGGGCCTACCATTACTTCTATAAAGCTTTGCTAAATTTACTAGGCCTTCTCCTACATACAAGGCCTCACTACATCTTAAACTTTAATTAGGCTCTTAGCAACAACATATAGCTTAATATCTGAACAAATGACAGAAAAACAGTTGGTCTAATCTTCATAGAGCCTTCAGCAAGCACCTTTATCACACAGACAAAATTTTCAGCTGTCACAGCCAACACATAAGCAGTTATAGTGGAACAGCTAACTCATTGTAAAGCCCCTTTTGCCCAATGTTTGTGTGTCCACAGCCTTAGTCACCAGAGCTGCACTGCATCATCTTTATGGTTAAAAATTAGGTTGTAATTTCACAGCACATACAAACTTGGAATATTTAGGATACTTTCTACAGGGAAACAAGAGATGGATTTGAAGAGTTTAATGCATCACAAATGTTATAATGTATATAAATACACACAATTCACTGTCTTGGGCTTCAATGAGACCAACATTTGACACACAGTCAGCACTGATGTAACATGAACAAGTAGTGACAATTACTTTGCAGAGCAGATGTTTGGCTCCTTGCTTTGTGTAATGCTCTTTACAGTTAGTTCATGCTCATTTTCTTTTTTGTGTAAGTACAGCTAATCTTATGAGACTGGCAGTGTTATTAAATTATTTTCTGGGTTTCAAAACACACATTTGATTACAGTGGTTGAGACACTGTTAAACTTACTATTTTTTATCCATTATCTTAATCCATTTGTTTGTTTGTTTCCTCTTATATTTATTTCCCACAAAGAAACTTTCTGGGACTTTTCCCAAAATAGAGGTGCTGAACAACAGACAGAATCTGCCCTACAAAGAGATATAGTGAAACTGGATCAGAATGAAACTTATGAGAATAAAGAGAAATTGATATTGCTGTAGAAAATTTCCACAGGGAGCCAAGAGATTAATTTGAAAAGTATAATCTATCATATTATATGTATAAAATATAATATAAAAATAATATGATAGATTATACTCTTCAAATAAATAAATAAATAAATATCCATGATTTTGGAGCTGGGCGATATGCCCAGCTGGTAAAATAAGTTTTGTAACTTGCCATAAGTAAAGCAGAGGGCTGTCAGATACACACACACACACATGTACACACACGTAGATCCTGCCTGACTAACCTTGTTTTTTTCTATGACCAGGTCACTAAAAGCTTAGATGCATGAGTCTAGATGTCATCTACTTGGACTTTAAGAAGGCCTTTGACATGGTATCCCATCCTATTCTTATAAGCAAATTGAACGGCTGTGCCATAGACAATTACACAGTCATATGGGTGGCAAATTGGCTTAAAGGTCATACCCAGAGCGTGGTGGTGGACGGGTCAGAATCAACCTGGAAAGATGTGGGTAGTGGTGTCCCCCAAGGCTCAGTCCCTGGGCTGGTGCTGTTCAGTATCTTCATCAGCGACCTGGATGAGGGCATGGAAAATACTCTGTCCAAATTTGCAGATGACACCAAACTATGTGGCAAAGCAAACACACTGATGGAAGAAACTGAATCCAGGTGGACCTGGACAGGTTAGAGAAGTGGGCAGAGAACAATAGGATGCAGTTCAACAAGGACAAGTGCAAGGTGCTGCACCTAGGGAGAGGGAATCATCAGCACACCAATAGGCTGGGGGAGACCTTCTCAGCAGCACAGTGGCAGAAAGAAATCTCAGAGTCATTTTCAACTCCAAGATTAATATGAGTCATCAATGTGATGAAGTAATTGGTAGAGCTAACCACACTTTATCATGCATTAGTAGATGCATCATGAAGAGGACCAGGAAGGTGATGCTCCCCCTCTATGCAGCACTGGTCAGACTGCAGCTAGACTACTGTGTCCAATTCTGGGTGCCGCAATTCAAGAAGAATGTGGACAACCTTGAGAGGTTCCAGAGAAGGGCCACTCATGAGGTTAGAGGCCTGCAGGGAAGGCCTTATGAGTAAAGGCTGAGGGACCTGGAACTTTTCAGCCTCTGCAAGAGAAGGCTGAGGGGGAATCTTGTGGCAGTATACAAATTCACCCGGGAGGTGGGAGCACAGGGAATAGGAGATGTTCTGTTTACCAGCGCACCCCTTGGAATAACCAGGAACAAGGGCCACAAGCTGATAGAAAGTAGATTTATGGAGAGTAGACTCATGGTTAGGGTTGCCAGAATCTGGAATGGGCTTCCAAGGGAGATAGTAGGGGTTGCTCCTATCTTGGGGGTCTTCAAGAGGAGACTGGACAAGTCCCTGGCTGGGGTCACATGACCCCAGCATTTTTTCCTGCCACTGGCAGGGGGTCAGACTTTATGATCCTTTGAAGTCCCTTCCGACCCTAGCATCTACGAATCTATGAGCTGGGTACACTTGCCCTGGAGTGTCATAACATTAAGCCACCTAAATTTCATAGATTTCATAGACTTTAGGGGCTGGAAGGGACCTCATGAGATCATTGGGTCCAGCCCCCCACCATAGGCAGGAAGTCAGCTGGGATCAAGTGACCCTAGCAAGAAATATATCCACCTGTTTTTTGAAGGAGTCCAGAGTAGCTGCTTGCACTACCTCTGGGGGGAGTTTGTTCCAGACCCTGGACACACGCACCATAAAGAAATGTTTTCTTATATCCAGTCTAAATCGGCCTTCCTAGAGTTTATGGCCATTAGATCCTGTTATCCCTTGTGAAGCTCTGGTTGAACAGGTGTTCTCCCAGGTCCTGATGTACCCCTCTTGTGTAATTGTAGGCTGCCACCAAGTCCCCCCTGAGCCTTCTCTCCTCCAGACTGAAGAGTCCCAAGTCCCTCAGCCTCACCTTGTACAGCTTTCCCTCCAGGCCTTGGATCATACAAGTGGCTCTCCTCTGGACTCTCTCAAGCTTCTCCACATCCTTCCTGAAGTGGGGGAGCCAATACTGGATGCAGTACTCCAGCTGCAGTCTCACCAGGGCTGAATAAGGTGGGAGAATGACTTCCCTGGTTTTGCTTGAGATGCATCAGTGGATGCATGCCAGAGTTTGGTTAGCTTTGCCAGCCACAGCATCAGATTGGTGGCTCATATTCATCCGGTGGTCAATCAAGATCCCCAAATCCTTTTCAGCTGTGGTGCTAGCAAGCGTAGCCCTGCTGAGCCTGTAAGTATGCTGGGGGTTCTTCCTACCGAGGTGCAGCACCTTACACTTCTCTGCTTTGAAGGCCATCAGGTTTTGGTCAGCCTACCTTGAGAGCATGTCTAAGTCTGCCTGTATCCCTTGCCTGTCCTGTGGCGTGATCACCTTCCCCCATAATTTGGTATCATCCATGAACTTGGCCAGTTCATATCTGACTTCCAAATGCAGATCATTGATGAAGATGTTGAAGAGTACCAGCCCAAGTACCGAGCCCTGAGGGACTCCACTGGTCACCCTGCACCACGTTGATTTGCTCCCTTCAACTAGTACTCTTTGGGTCCAACCCTGTAGGTAGTTGCCTAGCCATCAGACTGTATGATGATCAAGGCCACAATTCCCCAGCTTAACCATGAAGACATCATGGGGAACTAGGTCAAAGGCCTTCCTGAAGTCCAGATATATGAGGTCTACGTCATCTCTCTTGTCCAGGGCGTATATTACCTGGTCATAGAAGGAGATGAGGTTGGTCAGGCAAGACTGCCAGTAACAAAGCCATGTTGGCTGGCATTCAGAATCTTGCCTTCTGTTAGTCTGGCATTGATGGATCCCTTGACAATTTTCTCCAGGATTTTTCTAGGGACAGACATCAGACTGATTGGTCTATAGTTCCCTGGGTCATCCCTCCTCCCTTTCTTCTAGATAGGGACCGTCGTTGGCTCTTTTCCAGTAATCTGGGACCTCGCCCGAGCACCACAATTTTTCAAGTATCCCTGCCGAGGGGGATGCAATGATGTCTGCCAACTCTTTCAAGACTCTTGGGTACATTCCATCTTGGCCCGTGGACTTGTGAATGTCCAGATTCTCAAGGTATTCCCTCACCTGATCCACATCATTTAAAAGATCTCTTAAAACTAATTTCATATGTTAATATGTGGATAATCCAGAGGTTAAGCACTCTAGGAGCCACCTAAAATGAACATGTACCAAAGTCCTAAATGTCTGTAGATCAAAGAACCAGCTAATCTACTTTAACGTTACTCTACCTGGTCCCAGCAGTTTCCATTCTTCCAAATTGGCTGACATCTTGACACCCAGAATGACTGGTCTCCCAGACAGAAAGACTAATAATGAGGCAAATGGGTAGCAGGGGGGAGGGGAAGAGAAGAGTGAGGGTGTGTCCACCACCCCTCATATTGGCTCCGGTGAGGGGAAATGTGGGACCCTAGTATATTCAGAAGAAGGAATGGAGAAAATATAGAACCCCCAGCATGACAGGAGGGCCAAACAGAGATTCATAGATATTAGGGTTGGAAGGGACCTCAATAGATCATCGAGTCCGACCCCCTGCATAAGCAGGCAAGAGTGCTGGGTCTAGCTGACGCCAGCTAGATACTCATCTAACCCCCTCTTGAACACCCCCCGGGTAGGGGTG
>NW_005842853.1:157098-159353 GCF_000455745.1 Alligator sinensis | reverse complement strand
AGTAGGGGTTGCTCCTATCTTGGGGGTCTTCAAGAGGAGACTGGACAAGTCCCTGGCTGGGGTCACATGACCCCAGCATTTTTTCCTGCCACTGGCAGGGGGTCAGACTTTATGATCCTTTGAAGTCCCTTCCGACCCTAGCATCTACGAATCTATGAGCTGGGTACACTTGCCCTGGAGTGTCATAACATTAAGCCACCTAAATTTCATAGATTTCATAGACTTTAGGGGCTGGAAGGGACCTCATGAGATCATTGGGTCCAGCCCCCCACCATAGGCAGGAAGTCAGCTGGGATCAAGTGACCCTAGCAAGAAATATATCCACCTGTTTTTTGAAGGAGTCCAGAGTAGCTGCTTGCACTACCTCTGGGGGGAGTTTGTTCCAGACCCTGGACACACGCACCATAAAGAAATGTTTTCTTATATCCAGTCTAAATCGGCCTTCCTAGAGTTTATGGCCATTAGATCCTGTTATCCCTTGTGAAGCTCTGGTTGAACAGGTGTTCTCCCAGGTCCTGATGTACCCCTCTTGTGTAATTGTAGGCTGCCACCAAGTCCCCCCTGAGCCTTCTCTCCTCCAGACTGAAGAGTCCCAAGTCCCTCAGCCTCACCTTGTACAGCTTTCCCTCCAGGCCTTGGATCATACAAGTGGCTCTCCTCTGGACTCTCTCAAGCTTCTCCACATCCTTCCTGAAGTGGGGGAGCCAATACTGGATGCAGTACTCCAGCTGCAGTCTCACCAGGGCTGAATAAGGTGGGAGAATGACTTCCCTGGTTTTGCTTGAGATGCATCAGTGGATGCATGCCAGAGTTTGGTTAGCTTTGCCAGCCACAGCATCAGATTGGTGGCTCATATTCATCCGGTGGTCAATCAAGATCCCCAAATCCTTTTCAGCTGTGGTGCTAGCAAGCGTAGCCCTGCTGAGCCTGTAAGTATGCTGGGGGTTCTTCCTACCGAGGTGCAGCACCTTACACTTCTCTGCTTTGAAGGCCATCAGGTTTTGGTCAGCCTACCTTGAGAGCATGTCTAAGTCTGCCTGTATCCCTTGCCTGTCCTGTGGCGTGATCACCTTCCCCCATAATTTGGTATCATCCATGAACTTGGCCAGTTCATATCTGACTTCCAAATGCAGATCATTGATGAAGATGTTGAAGAGTACCAGCCCAAGTACCGAGCCCTGAGGGACTCCACTGGTCACCCTGCACCACGTTGATTTGCTCCCTTCAACTAGTACTCTTTGGGTCCAACCCTGTAGGTAGTTGCCTAGCCATCAGACTGTATGATGATCAAGGCCACAATTCCCCAGCTTAACCATGAAGACATCATGGGGAACTAGGTCAAAGGCCTTCCTGAAGTCCAGATATATGAGGTCTACGTCATCTCTCTTGTCCAGGGCGTATATTACCTGGTCATAGAAGGAGATGAGGTTGGTCAGGCAAGACTGCCAGTAACAAAGCCATGTTGGCTGGCATTCAGAATCTTGCCTTCTGTTAGTCTGGCATTGATGGATCCCTTGACAATTTTCTCCAGGATTTTTCTAGGGACAGACATCAGACTGATTGGTCTATAGTTCCCTGGGTCATCCCTCCTCCCTTTCTTCTAGATAGGGACCGTCGTTGGCTCTTTTCCAGTAATCTGGGACCTCGCCCGAGCACCACAATTTTTCAAGTATCCCTGCCGAGGGGGATGCAATGATGTCTGCCAACTCTTTCAAGACTCTTGGGTACATTCCATCTTGGCCCGTGGACTTGTGAATGTCCAGATTCTCAAGGTATTCCCTCACCTGATCCACATCATTTAAAAGATCTCTTAAAACTAATTTCATATGTTAATATGTGGATAATCCAGAGGTTAAGCACTCTAGGAGCCACCTAAAATGAACATGTACCAAAGTCCTAAATGTCTGTAGATCAAAGAACCAGCTAATCTACTTTAACGTTACTCTACCTGGTCCCAGCAGTTTCCATTCTTCCAAATTGGCTGACATCTTGACACCCAGAATGACTGGTCTCCCAGACAGAAAGACTAATAATGAGGCAAATGGGTAGCAGGGGGGAGGGGAAGAGAAGAGTGAGGGTGTGTCCACCACCCCTCATATTGGCTCCGGTGAGGGGAAATGTGGGACCCTAGTATATTCAGAAGAAGGAATGGAGAAAATATAGAACCCCCAGCATGACAGGAGGGCCAAACAGAGATTCATAGATATTAGGGTTGGAAGGGACCTCAATAGATCATCGAGTCCGACCCCCTGCAT
>NW_005842853.1:146861-154683 GCF_000455745.1 Alligator sinensis | reverse complement strand
CTTACCTTTGGGGGACAGGTGAAGCCCATCCCAGCTGAGCATGTCCCTCGTCGTGATGTGCGGGTTGTTGTCCAGGAAGCCAAAGCCTGCCTCGAGACACCACTGCTGAAGCCACCAGTTGGTCTCTTGGATGCAGTTCTCATGCCGTCTTCCGCATCTGTTCACTGGTAGGATGGAAGAGAATACCACCTGTGCACCGAACTCCTTCAGCACGCCGCCCAGAGCACTGTAGTCCGCCATCAGGTGATCAGGGGTTCTCCTGGCCGCATCATTAGTACCCACATGGACTAGGACCATGGGGTAGTAATCGGTGGGCTTGATCCTGGCCTGGATTACCTCCGTCACATCCCGAATCTTTGCTCCAGGGAGGCAGCATACCTCTCGTGCTGAGGGGTCCTGGCGACAGATGGACCCTTCCGTACCTCTCAGGATGGAGTCGCCTATGACGAGCACTCGTCGCCTCCTCCTCTGGGTCCTCTTGGATCTCTTGACCTGTTCAGAGTGTGAAGAATGTGGTGTTTCTTCCTGCCCAAGGGTTTCCTCCTCCCCTTCCATCTCCTGCAGGGTCGCCAGGGCCTCGTACCTGTTCTCCAGTCGGACTGGAGAAGCTGGTACCGATTCTCTGCGAGCTGCTCCGGTCCTGGCTGTAACCATCTGCCACTCTGCTGCGGAGGGCATTCCCCGGGCTGCTTCTTTTTTCGGTGCCTGGTCCTGCAGGGAAAGGAAATAACTGTCAATTTCATCTCCGCCTCCCTGATCCCCCTCAGCCTGCTAACCTCCTCCTGGAGCTCCCTCACCTTCGCCTCCAGAGCCCTAAGACGGGCACCTGCCGGACAGGTGTGGGGGCCCCCAATCTCTGCCCCCCCGGCCCTGCTGGGGATCCCCCACAGGCCAGGAGGTAGGGGGATCTCCTGGCACAAGAGAGACTGAGGGACTATGATATGGGTAGAAGAAGAAAATGGGCACAAATACAGAGGTTCTGACATGGTAGTCAAGAATGGAGGATTCCAGCCTGAAACTAATAGAGAAATGGGAACACCCAGAGCACTCTGCATGGAGGAGAGCTAGGGGAAATTTCAGGGATGCAGAGAGTGGGTGCAATAAGCTCAGGCTACAGCAGTAATGTGCAGCCTCCTAGTTGGTCTCACTGGTACAGTTTTGCCCTTCATAGCCAACATTAATTTAAGTAGCTTCATTATATCCTAGTTTGCTCAACTGAAGACCCCCCAATTATCAAACCTCTGTTCCCCTTCATCTGTAGATGGTTACCAAGTCACCTCTTTAAAATTCTCTTTAATGAACTAAATATAATGAGCTCTTGGATTCTTTTCCTCTATATCTTAGCTCCTTTAACCATTATCATGGCTCTTCTCTGAGCCTTCTTCAATTCATCAACAGCCTTGCCTTACTGACACCAAAACTGAACATGTGATTCCAGTAGCAGCAGTACCTGTGCCAAAGACAGAGCTATTATAACCACCTGCTTATATAGCCAAGAACTGCATTAGGTGTTCTGGACACAGCATCAGACTGGAAGGTTATGGGTGGGAGGTCATTGCACAGCTGATTATCCACCATAACACCCTGTCTTTTTGGAGTCACTGCTCCCCAATATAGAGGCCTCCATCTTGAAAATATGGTTTATTTTTTTAATCCTTGCTGTCTCATTCTGTATTGATCCATATTAAAATGAATGTTATTTGCTTGCACACAGCTTACCAAGCAATGCAATTATTGTTTATTAGTGAACTCTTTTCATCATCCATTCTTGTACCACTCTTTGCCACCTGCAAACATTTTCTCATACATTTTATACAGTTCCTAGCTCCTGACTTATATTAATTATTATCAATTTATCTTTTAATCTTTCATCATAAATTCTTTTTTTAAACTCCAGTTACAAACATTTCCCCTCCTTACTGATGCATTTTTACCCAACAATGGCTAAAATTTTGGGCAACTAGCAAAATATTCTTCAACAGTTCCAAATCATCCATTCCATTTTATGTTTAAATTCTGTTTCTCCAAGACACAGTTTATAAACTGTTTTCAGTTGGTGAAACTGGCTCTTCTTAAGTACAAAGACTATGTAGCACTGGGCTTGACTTTATTTGGTTTGTACACAATAAACTCAATCAAGCCTTGAATCCTTGTACCCAAGCTACTATTACTTTTTAGTTCTGTGATCACCACTTCTTAATCTGTCAAGATGTGATTTACTATAAAACTCCCCTGTGCTAGATTCAGCACTTTGTGGATTAGGAAACTGTCATGTGTAATTTTTAGCAATTCTGAGATTATTTTAGTACTGGCAGCATGTGTCACTCAGGAAGTTCCCCCATGATAACGCATCTTTTTTCTCCTGTGAACTTTAGATAGGAATTAAAGGACCATCTTCTATTCTAAGGTGATGTGGTGTCTGCTGCTGATTCATCTATGAGACCATTTCAGGTACTATAAGATACAATATAAGCTATAAACAGATGTCATCTCTGAAGCAGGATTAACTGTGCTGGGATGTGTCCCAGCACAGCTGATCCACATCACTGGCATCTACAGATGTTGCCCAGGGACACTGTCTGCAGGGTTGGGCCCCTACTTTTCTCAGGACTTCAGGGGTCCAATCCTGCATTGCAGCCACAATTTGGGCCATTTGCAGTGTGGCAAGGAGCATGGATGTATGTTTAATCAGGTTTTGTGCCTCCATAAAAATGTTTAGGGCAGCAGAAGGGCAACATCTGTTTTCAGGCATATGTAAGGAAGAATACCATGCCCCAGCTGTGTAGCACAGGGCCCAAATCTACTACTCCTGGAAGGAAGGGAAAATCAGGGTGATAATACAATCATATGGCTGCTTGTGAGAGTAATGCACGTATTTTAGGAAACACCGAAGGTGTATTTTTTATTATTATTATGGTACACTTTTCTTTTATTTTTCTTTTTAGAGAAAAAAGTAAGTTCATCCTGAAGACACACTGTCTTTAAGAAGCAGAGCAATTCATGCAAATCTTAGTTAGCAGAGTGACTACTGCGATTCTTTATATCTTTGCAAGTGGAGGATAATTTGAGATAAAAAGATATCAAATGCAATTATATGCAATGCAGGGTAGCGGATGTAACTGACTTTGACAAGCTCATCTGTTAGTACTGGAAGCTGTCATTTTGTCACTAAAATGTAGATCACAGAAGTGATTTGCTGTAACACCAAGGGCTTTATTGGAGCTCAGCTCTTAGCTGATGCGACAGGAACAATTCTTATTAGTTGCTTGAAAATTTAAGCTGTAAAAAAATTCAGCTGGGGTGAAAGAAGGCAAATTCCACTGGCTTTTAGTTTTGACCTGTTTTTTTTAAATTGCAATATTACTTGAGAATCAAACTGACATTTCATTTATAGCTCTTTTAACAAAAAAAATAGAAAATATGCCTTGTTATAAAATGTGTTCAAGACACCAAAAAAACCAACGGAATAGGAGGAAAAAAAAAACAAATCAAGTTAACCTGCAGCCACAGAATGTTCAAGGAATAATTTATCCTATTAAAAATCTCCACTTTAAAGACATTTTAAAACATTTAAAAATAAACACCATCTAGTAATAGTTTATATACATTTATAGTGCAAGTTATATTTCTCAGACACATCATAATATTTTCCTTGCAAAACAAACTAATTGATATACTTTGTAGAAGTAGTTCATAGAATCATTCAACAATCCACTGCCAGGCAATATCATCACTATTTATATTATTACAGTAGTGCATAGTCCAGTCCTGATCCATTTTAGTTACATGCTTAACTTCAAGAATGTTCTTAAAATGCCACTGTAATCAGCATCTTTACATGTTTTGCTGAATCAAGATAGCCCAAGCACATGCTTAACTGCTTTGCCGGATCAAAGGAACAATCTAGTTTGCTCTCACACGTGCCTACATTTAGGCATTGGGATGCCTCAGATCCAGGTGCCATGATCCAGGGTCCAATAGGGAGGCTTAAGCACTTCCTAAGAGTGATCCAAAAAGGCAGAAGGTGGTTAGAAGCAGCCAATAAAAACACTAAGTTCAAGAGTACACAGACTCCTGCAGATTAAGCACTTCTGATCCAGACCACCTTGTCTCACTTCTGAGTGTAGCACCTAAAGCTGATGATTATCTACTCCCCCATATAGTGGGATATCCAAGTTCTAGGCCCTCTTTGCCCTGTGGGGATTTGAATCTACTGCTCTTGCTTCCAAAAGAATGCTATAACCACTAGGCTACATGACAGGACTCTCCACACCTCCTCTTGAATGAAGTTCAGCCACTAAACAGCCAATAATGAAAGAGTGATGGGACCAGAAGGAGAACAGGATGGAGCCTGACTCTTTAGCTGGTTATAGCTTTCTGCCAGTTATGGGGAGGGGAAGACAAGGGTTCTGATCCTGGCTCTCAGAACTTGTACTATAAGAAATAGAAATAACTCAGGCAGGAAAAACTGAAGAAAAAGTACCACCTGGTGTCTCTTTGGGGACTTATGTGCTGCCCCTGCATACAACTGGATTGCAGGTGAGCTTAGGGCAGGGGTGGGCAATTATTTCAGCTGGAGGGCTGAGTTTTGGTGAGCTGACAAGGGCCACAATGATAGACAGGTGCCCTGCCACCTGGCCACCATCTTGGGACTGGAAGTCCTGCCACTAACCCCTGATCTTTGCCATTGGAAGTCCCTCCCTCTGTCCCCCGGAAGAACTCCTTTTGGGAGAGGAGGGTTGCTGTCTTGGAACCAAAAAAAAAAAACCAAACCAAAAGACAAATCATATACTAAAAGTCAAACACCTACTATAACATATTTTAATTTTATTACAAAAATATTTTTGTCATGATTTGTGTTTGCATACTGTATATAGAGGTGATCACATAATAACTCAAAAATAAAGACTTACTCTTGTATATTGTGGGTGGGTGGGGGAGTGGAGGGGGGCTGCATGTGCAGAGGGCAATGAGGTATGTTGGGAGCGTGTATATGGGGGGTTGTGGGGGCAGGGCATGAGTGTGTGGAATTTGTGGGATGTGAGGGAGAGTGCGGGGAGTGTATGGACCCCTCACGCACTCCCCCCATGGCGCCCAGCCCCCACCACCAGTGACAGCAACAGCAACAGGAGGCAGGTGTTTGGGGTGCTCCTGGCCCGTGCAGGCATTGCTGTCTGGCAGGGTGTAGCTCTGGCCAGGCCAGCACTGCATGTGGCGTCAAGGAATGTGGCCAGGCCAGCCCACCTCTATTGTGTGGGGCTCTGCGAGGTGCACATGCAGCTCCCAGCACTTGCATTCCACCGGGGAAGTCCCGCGTGATGAAGCCGGCTGCCTTTGTCACTCCTTGCCATGCAGGTTCCGGGACTCTGCCAGAAATGGAGGGGAGCCTTGCCCCCTGCTTCCCAGAGAAGTCCCGGGACCTGCATGGCAGGAAGCGGCAAAGGCAACCAGCTTCATTGTGCAGGGCTTCCCTTGGCGGTGCATGAGTGCTGGAAGCTGTATGTGTACCGCAGGATGCCCTGCGCAATAGAGGTGGGCCAGCCTAGTTGCACTTTTTGCCACCATGTGCAGCACTGGCCAGAACCACACACCACCAGGCAGCAGTATCTGCGTGGGCCACAAGCACCCCAAGTACCCACTGCCTGCTGTTGCTGCCACCAGCAGAGGCTGTGCACTATGCAGGAGAGTGTATGTGGGGTCTCCCACCCTCCCTCACATGCACACCCTGCCCACCTGAGCTCCGCTGTCCTGCCACCCACCCTGGACACAAGCTCTGCGCTGCCACCAGCCCCAGCCACATGCTCCACCCTCCCACCTAGCTGCAGCTACCCCTGCCCCTGACACCCCTACCTTCTGCCTGGAGTGAACAAGGTGCTGGAGAAGCAGAGCAGGACCCCCAGTGGCAGCAGCAGCCCTGCCTGGAAGCTGCGTGCTGGCTAGGCTGGGCCCTTCCACCCACAAGGGTGGGAGTGAGGCATTTGGGCTGGGTGAGCTACAGTTAGTTGGTAGATGCCCACAAGCTGGATGAAATTGCCTGGTGGGCCAGATCCAGCACACTAGCTCTATTTTGCCTGTCCCTGGCTTAGGGGGAGGTTAAGTGATCAAATCAGATTGTTTCTGAACATGTCCAAGAGCCCAAGGGCAGGCATCTAGTGAATATTGCCCACCAAAATAGAGACACTACCTAACTTTGGCTGCTTTTGAAAACTAGACTGAATCGCTCTCTGGAACTTGATGGTGGAGGAAGGCAAAGACCCATATTAGCACTTCTCAGACCAAACTGGACCCACCCAGTCTCTACCACTTGGCTGAATACAACATTTAAAAAAATCTAGTTGTGATGCTGCCAGAAGGCTTAATAGGACATTGTAAAATATGCCACAGAATATTTTTAAGGGTCTGAAAAATCTTTGGAGGCATATGATTCTATGATATTGTATATTCATAGCAATTATTGTATATTCATAGCAGTGTATTCATAGAGGTTACAGATTTCTTCAGCATCAAGTTAAATCAAGACTCTTGTCTGACATTCTAAACCATTTTCTTTTTTGTTTTTTAGGAGAAAATAATTATTTTTATAGCAGCAATTAGAACAGTTAAATGGTAGAGTAAGTAATTACCACAAGTTTTACACCTTCAGAAGAATGAGTGTGATGCCTTGGCATGTTCCAAGAATATAATTAAAGCAGTAAATTTCATTTTTCCTTCTTTTTCTAATTACCACTATAAAGTCTGATTACTTAAATGGAAAAGTATACAGCCATAGGCAGGAGTGGATGGTAAACTTGCATTTCAAATTGTTGATGAGGTACAGAACTAAGTGACAAAGTCCAGTCATTTTCTGATCAATTTTCAGTGGCTCCCAGCTGTTGATCTATCTTGTGTAATTGAGCAGTTTTATGTGTAGCTATTTGGTTGAATGGTTTTGTGTTCTATTGCAACTACATCTCTCAGTCCACTGAGCCAAAGAAATATAAATCACACACTCTGTAAGTATCTATTATGTCTTGCTTTATAGCAAGTGAAAATTATAATAGATATTTAAAGTAATTTGCTAAGAGGTAGGTCAATATCCTGACCTATCGTGGCCTATGTACAGATGTTTGGGGAGGTTAGGGAGAGGTTAGATCATGTTAAAAATGGCCACCTGATCTAACTTAATTCATCCAGGTGCAGATCTTTCATGTAGATCCCTAGTTAGGTCAATTGAAGTCCAATCTTTACAGCAGTCAGGAAAGTTAGATACATCTAAAAATGGCTGACCCAATCTTTTAACTGTACTTCCAAGGTAGTCTAACTTAGATCAGGTCAGGTGAGACCAATCTAACTGAACTTCAGTACAGTTCCCAGCACAGCCCCAGGGCTGGGAAATCCCAGCCACTGGCCTCAGCCCTTGGGATGCACTCCCCCCACCCCCTGCCCACACCCCCGGCACTGGGCTATTTTTAGCCTTCCAGCCCCTCACCCCACCAGAAACTGGACAACCCCCCACCATGTGCAAACTGCTCCCAGTGCTGGTTTTACTGGTGTCCATCAGTGCCAGTAGCCGTAGTAAGTAAGATGAGGTGGGGAGAAGAGGCATTCCTCTGGGGGCAGGGAAGATCATGGGGCTAAAAATAGCCCCTGGTCCTTGTGGGGGGGGGGGAAGAGTCCCCCACATCCTGACAACCCACCTCCCACATAGTGAACAGCCCCCTCTATCTGTCTGCCCCTCCCCCCACCCTAACTTATTTCAGTCAGGCTCCTGGGACCGGTGAACCACCCCGCGAGCAGCTTGCAGGAGCGGGAGCAGTTTAGCTGCAGCTGGGGTGGGGGGGGG
>NW_005842853.1:145467-146650 GCF_000455745.1 Alligator sinensis | reverse complement strand
CCCCCCAACCTCTCCCCCCCACAGACCCCGCTAGCCTCCCTGATTCCACAAACCCTCTCAGACTGCAGTAACCCCCCACAGACCCTGCTAGCCCCCATGATTCACCCAACCTCCCAGAAGACCCTGTTATCTCCTCCAATCCTGCCAAGCTTTCCCTCTTGCCCCCCAACCCTCCAAACCCTCCCTGTGGACACCATTAGGCCTCCCACACCCAATCCTACCAAACCCTCTCAGACTCTACCAGCCCCCCTGATTCCCTCTACCCCCCTGCAGGCCCCACTTGCCCCCCACAAGCACCTCACCAGTCCCCCCTGTTCTGACTTACCTTAGATTGGGTGGCCATTATTCACTCAATCTAACCTCCCCCTAACCTTCCCAAATATCTGCACATACCCTAGATGTTCTCTATAGTTAGTATCCAGAAGATGCTATAAACATGATCAAGCAAATGGAAAGTTTATAATGGTGCTTACTGTCACTGTTAATGTGCTCTTCACCACAGATTTCAGACAAAGATTTTCCAGGTAAAACCATTTTCAAAAGTAGGCCAGTTTTCTAGAGCTAGTTACTTTGACAGTACTGACTCAACTATAATACATCAGATTCTCATCCCAACACTAATATTATACCTCAGAACTCTGACTTGAGCTGTTCAGGAAGCCTGGCTTACAGATCAAATGGTTGAAGACCATTTTTTTCCACCATATTCATAGAATCATAGAAAATTAGGGTTGGAAGGGACCTCAGGAAGTCATCTAGTCCAAACCCTTACTCAGATCAGGACCATCCCCAGCTATATCGGTTTGCTTAAGTGATGTTTAACTGTAAAAGGTTTTCTAAAGTCAAATTCATTGTACAAACAAAACTCCCAAGAGCATTACTGAACAGCTCTGCAGTAAGAACTTGAGTAGCCTACAGTACATTTCCCCCCTTCCCCAGTTCAAAGTCTAGGGAAAATATAATTATAGTGAGAGTGGATCTGGTGTCCTTAACTAAAAATTAAAACAAAAAAATGAGAAAGCAAATGTCATTGTCTTGCTGTACGTTGGTAATGTGTGTAGAGAATATTCACTGAAATGTGTGTGCGTGTTATGACTATCAAGCAAATTTTACTGTGCAGAGCAAAAGAAATAAATGTCAACTTTTTTTCAAAATTTGCATACCTCAAGATTTTTTGTAGTCT
>NW_005842853.1:140610-145436 GCF_000455745.1 Alligator sinensis | reverse complement strand
TCTTTCCCATTCTTAAACATACAGTCTGTTTTTAAACAACCTTCCTATGTGAAATGGTCAGGGGGTTCTAGTGCCACAAAATGTTGTTATAGCAGTAAAATTTCCCAACCATTTCCACTGCAATGTATATTAAATTGCTTAAAGGGTTTAAAATAAACCCAATAACTTCTAAAGGCTGGGAAGCCTATCAGAATGTTTTTATCATCACTAAAAACCTCCTTTTTCCCCCTAAAGAGCCATAGTTACAAGAAACTCCTTTTCTGCAGATTCCTGTTATTGATTAAATATAATTACAATATTATTGTTAACGTATATATTTTATAGACTTTTTTGTAAATCAGCTAAGCCGCAGTAATTTTCCTGCTTAATCATAAATTACTTGATCATTTTCAGGGGCTTCTTGTTTGAAGAGTTCAGTATTGATAACTCAGCATGATGGTAAAAGTATTATGTTCTAAATGATGTCAGGCTTTTTTTCATAACTCTTTCTTTTTTGTTAAAAAGAGGACTACTTCACGAGTCCGTGCCTATCATGACTCACCTGCTCTGTTGCTAGGCTACCTGCAGCACTGTCTGCTGAGTGAAGGTAAAGTATAATTGAGTTGTACATACACAAATTATTCAGTCCATTTCCTCCATGAATGTGACTGGTCATTGTTCTGACTTCTTAATAAGAATGTAGGTAGGGTGCAACAAAAACAGATGGCATACAATTAGTCTTTTTCCTCAAAGACAATGAAAAAAGTCAAGATAAGGTAACATAAGCAATTAAACAATCAAACTTTAGTTCAGCCAACTCTGTATAATCCCAGAGTGAGGCCCTCCTAAACATATTCTTTCACACAACCACTTAATAATCCTTTCCCATAGCACTTGTACAAGAAGAGTTGGAAGCTTAGCTGATGCATTGGGAAATTATACTGCTGTAACAAGATTTTGTGGCCTCAGTGAGTGTCTCTTCACCCTGTCACAAAGAACTGCTAGCTAAGAGCTCATTAGAGGATCTAGAACCCTAAAATATAAAGTGACCAACGTTTGGGTACAAAATCTAGAGCACAGTCCTAGTTACTCACAAACCTCTGGAACTGGAAGTCACCAATACCAGTTGTGATACCACTTAGGGTAGTAGCTTTAGTGTGGTGCTGCAGCACGGCTAATTAGCTCTGTTAAGAGACAGAGCTAATTATTCCATACACGTACTACGTGAATGTCCCTCTAGCTACCTTCTGAACTGGAATCAATATTCCTGCACCACCAAGCAGCATTCTACTGCACTACTGATGCACTAGGACACCTCCTAGCACTACTGGAATGTTTGCAGGCAAGGGGGAGAAAAAGGGATTACAGGAAAGTCCAGTTTTCCAAATATGGGACAGAAGTCCTATTCTATAGATTCTTTTAAGACACCAGGTCACAGCCTGACATTCAGGCCAGGCCTGGAAAATTTGAGATGGTTTGTCATGTTATTGGAGTAGGAAATTAGGTAGGATTTAGATGCCTAAAGCCAAAATTGTGATCCTAAAAATCCTAGCTCAGCTGTTGTCTGCACTCCAAAAGTGTCTTTCTTTTTCATCTGAAAGTTCCCTTGGTGCCTAGAGTTGCATTTGTGAGCATAATCAGAACTACCTTAGACTCAGCAGGGCTGATTAGCTCAGTGCTTAGCTTATGCCTAAGCCTGATGCTGGTGCAAAAGTGAGGCTTTGTTCTAAGTCCCCTAACAGGCTTGATCAAGGTATTCTCAGAGCTCACTTACTACAGTATGACAGAACCTGGCTCCTCACAAAATGTAGTGGCAGCAATCCCCACTTTCTTTAAAGTCTTTGTTGTGAAGTCCACCTTTTCCATAATAGCCTGGTGGTTAGAGCATTTACACCAGGTGTGTGTGTCTACATGAGATGTGTTAATGAGCATTAGCCTAAATTAATTTCCATTATGGGTGCCTGTCTACATGTGCATACTCTTAATGTACATTAACTAATCATGCCTAAATTTGATACCTGAATTTGCAGGAATCAAATTTAGGCATGATTAACCTAAGTTAAAGCACATTAATGCACGTGTACACATGACTGAGAGCTAACTTCAGAGCTGGGTCTGCCCTGCCACTAGGAGGCCAGCCTGAGCCTAGCCCCAGGGAACAACCAGGAGTTGGGGTGCTGGATACCTGCCCTGGGACCCTGCCCCCTAGCCTCCCCCCCACCGGGCCTGAAAACCCAAAATATTGTAAATAGTTTCCCCTTGTACATAGTTTCCCACTTGTAAACAGGTTTTTTATTGTTGGTGGGTAGGGAGAGGGTGGAGGGGCTCTGTTGGTTGAGGGAGTACTGTTTGTTAAGGGGGGTGGGATGGGGGTCAGTGTTGAGAGGGTAACAATGTTTTTTTTAATTGCACCTATGTGAGTGTCCTGAGAGTGGTGCTGGGGGTGGGTCAGGGGTTAAGGGATGTGTGGGCAATGGGGCATGTGGACTGGAACAGGTAGTACAGGAAGAGGAGGTTGAGCAGGGCGTCCTGCAACTAGTGCCCTGGCCCCTGCTGGTGGGTGCCCTGCTGTCCTGGGGCCTGGATGGTGGAAGAGGGGGGCCTGCTGGGGCCAGCAGGGCTAGCACAATGGCCAGCAGGAGCATGGGGTGCTGGTCATTACTGGCAGGGGCCAGGCTGGAGCAGCCCTGGCATGGGAAAGCAAGGTGAGCAAGGAGGGAGCTACTGCATGCTGCCCCTGCACTGGGCACACAGATCCTGGGCAGGGAAGAGCCTGGCCAGGGATCAGAGTTTCCCAGATGGCTGCCAGGTGCTGGCAGCTGGCTCTGGCTTCAACATGGCTGCCAAGTGCTGCAAACCACGTGGCCAGAGGCTGGAGCTCCCCATCCCGGTGGCCAGAGGGTCACATGGGAGGGCTGCAGGGCCTTAAGACTAATTTTAATTGGGCCTAATTTTAATTAATTTTGTCCCAAGTCACATGTAGACACCTGTCAAAAATCTCCTAATGTGCATTAGCTTAATGTACATTAAATTCAGTCGCACCTAAATGAACGTGTAGAAGCCCCTGAAATGGATGAAATTCCTGCTTCACCCTGAGGAATTATAACCCACATCTGCCATCCTGCTACCCTAACCACCAAACTATAAATTATTCTGGGTGGAAGATGCTCCACCCCTTATGTTGAAACAATGCCATTCTGCAGAAAAGAATACAAAATTAATTGAGCTAGAGAGAAAGTATGCACATAAGGAAACCCACCCCTTTATCTTAGTGGTTAGGGCAAGGCTTACTGTGGGTGATATCTTGTATTGGACCAATTGCATGGTAGGGACAAAGTTAAACAAGTTTTAAAATACAAGACAAGGTTCTTTGGGTAAGTACGATCTCTTTTATTAGACCAACTTAAATAAAGCAACAGCCGTGTTATCCAGCACTTTACCAACCAAAAAGCTCCAGTAACCAGCATCTGTCAACAGCAAAACTGGAAGGCCCATTTCCAGTTTTGCCGCCACAAGCCGAGTCCCACTTCTTCCTTGTGGACCACGGCCCGGGGCAGAGCAGCCTGCGTGGGGTCCCACTCCTTGTCCCCAGGCACACTGACACAGCATATTTGGTGCATACCTGGTGCACCAGATGCAGCATATTTAATTAACCGGCTTATTTGATTAACCAGCATCCCCAGTTCCCTGGGGATGCCAGATCACAGAGTTTTACTGTAATTGAAAAAAAAATTTGGCAAGCTTTTGGGTTTAAAATCCCTTCATCAGGCTGAGAAAGCCTCTGCAGTTGGTGTGTGCTCTTCCTAGATGGAATGAATCCATCCAGAGAAGACCAAACAACAACTGCGCACCAGAATGAATGCGCACCAGAATGAATGCACACCCAAAATCTATCAAAGACAAGAATACCCAAGTACCTGTGGGGGCACATTTCTCACAAGAAAACCACTCTCTCTCCAATCTCTCAGTTCTAACCCTAAAAGGAAATTTACAAAACACTTCCCAGAGACAAGCCTATGAACTCCACTTCATCAACCTCCTGGATACTAAAAATCATGAACTAAATATAGACATTGGATTTATGACACATTATAACCTGCCTGACATCTGACTCCCCAGGTCCCTCTCCACTATTTACCTGCTACATTCATCCCTTTCTCCCCACCACCCAGCCTGCCTCTCACCAGATGACGCCTCAGTTTACATCTTTACTGACTGCATATCTTGTATGCATACCAGCCCAGCCTCTGGCTTCTTTACTTTTCATTCCATCCAGGAAGAGCATACACCAACTGCAGAGACTTCCTCAGCCTGGCAAAGGATTTTTAAACCTGAAAGCTTGCCAAAAATTTTTTTTCCAGCCATTTAAATTGGTCTAATAAAAGATATCATATTCACCCAAAGAACCTTGTCTGCCTATGTCCTGAGACCAACACGGCTACAGCCTACACCCCTTTAGAATGCAAGGCATTCTTCATCAAGGTACTCACATAGGGACAGAGAATCCTGGGTTTCAGTCACTGCTTCCAAGATAGTTTTTGTATTTTATCCAATGACTATTTAATACAGAATGCCTGAACAGCCTCTCTATCATCCCAAAATTCATAACCCTTGAATTTTTCATTCCTTTCTGCACAGTGCAGGCTCCCCTTTGTTATCCATCCCCCTGCCCTATACCCTGATGATTAGGAAGGTAGGGGATTTTAAGCTTTTTGGGCTGAGGAAGGGATTACACATATATCTCCTACTTCATGGGTGAGTGCTCTAAACCCTGGCCTAAGCAATAATGCAAGAAGGGATGTTATGGCTACCACTATTTAATAGGAAAGAGGGAGCCATGGGGGGAC
>NW_005842853.1:140370-140579 GCF_000455745.1 Alligator sinensis | reverse complement strand
GACAGTTATAGGCTATTGATCCAAAGTGAATGGAGGCATCTTCCTTAAGTATTAAGAGTTCCCCAAAAAGGGCAGGATTTCAGGCATTCCCCATCCTCATTCCTTCCTCTTGACTAGCCCTAGGTAGCTCCAAACCATGTGTGCTGAGTTTAGGCAGTTCCCTGCTCCATTTGCTGCTTTGGATATTATTCTGAGATGATTAACTCTTT
>NW_005842853.1:134713-140168 GCF_000455745.1 Alligator sinensis | reverse complement strand
TTCCCAAAGGGTGCTCAAACACTTCAATCCAAGCTTTGGATTCCACTGTGGGAGCCAAGCAGCTAAAAGTCAGTTCTTTATTGAACTCAAAGTGCTTGCTGAAATTTTATTCCAACCCTCAGGGTGGCTGGTGATCTAAACTTAGATCTGATTAGCACCACAGATCTAAAAAAGGGAGGTTAGAGTGACACTGTTGACCATTTTGCAATTTGTACTAATTGAATGCATTGCAAATAGCTAAGATTTTGCATCTTGTTTGATGTTCAATAACTTAAATTGAGCTGACAGCACCTGGGTCTGGCACAAGCTCTAATTAGCTCAATACTTGAGCATTCCCCTGACAACTTAATATGCATGCAACAATTTTTAATTTTAGAGAGGCTTCATTAGCAAATTTAAATGTTTGAGAGAACAACAACTTAACTGCATTTGTGTGTTTTAATGGCTAAAGACAGCAGTAATAGCAATTTTGCTGGCAATTCTAAAATGTTTCCTGTTTAATGTGTTTATACAGAGAGGTGATCTTTAAAGGTACTTACAAACCTAACACTGGCATTTAGGCACCCATGACATTCTCAAAACCACCACTCACCTGCTGCTTAACCCCCTAAGTGCTTAACCCCCCATCAATCAGCATATGTAAAGCTATCTGAGCCCTAATGACACCCTATAGCTAGTGAGCTGCTTTAAGCTAATATTCAAGCAAAAGCTCACTAGACCCCACAGGAGGATTTCCAGTCAAGGTGTTCTTTTGTTTAGGTCACCAGCAGGGCCTGATTTGCTAGGAATATTCAGAACGCACCTAAGGCAAACACAGCCAACATGACAGAGTATGGGAATGGCAGGCAATACTCCTGTGGGATGAGGGAAACAGTTAAAATTCCTACTCTGCCTGATTTGGAGAAGGAATTGAACAAAGGTCTCAACTACTTCAGGCAATGCTCTAACCACCAAACTATTGGCTACTCTGAGATGGAACACTCTTCACCACTCCTGATGGAGCTATTTTGCTTTCTATTAACTATTAAAAGAAAGTTTATTGGAGGAGAAGCTTGAACCTATCTGTCTCACATCCCAGGTGTCCCTCCAACCCAGTGACTAGTTATTTCTACAAAGCATAACAGCTTCAGCAAGAACAACCCATCCCAAAATAATTAATAATCCTGTGGTTGTCTCTCACACCAAAATCAGGCAGAGCAGGGATTTGAACCGCTGATCCCTTGGGAGGGTCTCAGTTTCTTGGCAAATAGGAAAGCAGATTGATCTGATTTTAGCTCCTAATTCCAGGTGGGAGCTCACAGCTGTGGAATCTGAATGTTCAGCTTAGACATCTAAATCCTGCCTTTCCTTCTACCTTTCATTCATGGCTAAGGTAGATGACTGTCACCCTCATTTGATGCCTGAGGAACCCTTCCTCATGTGCCTGAACACCTAGCTGAAAGCAAAGGATTCTACTAAACAGCAAGATACCTTAAGGCTCTACAGTGCAGGAGAAATACTCCAGGAAGCAGAGCCAGTACAGCTACAGCTTATTTGTGCCAAAGGACCAGATAAAGTGGGCCAGATGCAGCTCATTTCTTTCTGAGTGACCAGCATGCCAAGCAGTTCATTGAGTATATATTACAAAGTGATGTTACATCCAACATCCATCATGGCTGAATCTGACAGTTCTCATTAACAATGTAAATCAAATGAACATTTGAATCTGATTCTACCCTTAAGGGCTTCCCTTCTCTTAAAAGAAAGGCAGTTCTGTAAGACTAACTTCTTACGGCATAGTCTTAAGGACTCAACTCACTGTTACATGGAAGTGTAAGCACAATAATGTACACATGACTGAGACTGAATACTCAGGGAGATGCAGGTAACAGAAGCTATCATGGGCTGAATTTACCATATTTACTTGAATATAAGAAGAGGTTTGTTTCCTCAAGCAGTATGGGGGAAAAGTTCCTTGTTTTATGCTTGCATACAAAGAAACCTCATTAAATACATTGTCTATCATTAAACTCAGTAATAGAAACCAACTATGAGGTTGATTAAATGCAGCCAATGATGAGTACCCCTGAAACTTTTATAGGTTTTTTTTTATACTTTGGGAACAGCTTTGTAGGTTTTGAAAAAGTATTTTATCTAACCAAGGGCATAGAGTAGGTTGTTTAGGCTAGGAGACATCTCTTGTTGCCTAGTTACTTAATTGCTGGCCTTGCTAGAAGTAAAGCCATATCAGCAAGGTCCCTAAGGGGGTGGAAAGGGGGGTTGCTGGCTGAGCATGCTGAATAACAGATGCCACATCAGCGAATTATACTGTCACAAAGGCAGTTCCAACTGATTAGGGAGGGGTCTGTAGCTAGGGTAAAGTGTGCATGGACCAAAAGGGGCAACCTATAGAGACTGTACAGTGTGTAAGGCTAAAAGAGGCTATATAAGGCTGATGCCCACTGGGGTGGGGGTGCTTGCTTTGCGAACGATTGCCAAGCGCCACTTTCTGCGCAGAAATAAAGATTAAGTTGGATCCTTCACCCCTGTGTGTTTATTGGCACAAGCGCACTGGGCACGAACTCACTGTCCTTTGGGGACAACACCAACACTGAGCATGACTATAAAAAACATAGCCCACATTGGGCAAACATACTGATGGGAAATTTTTTCAGCCCTTAAAAAAAAGCAGGTAAGTAGGTAGAGGTTCTCTCTCCAGAGGCCTGGCACTGAGCTTGGTAGTACTGCAATACCAGGCCAACATCAAGAGCAGAAAAATGCAGGATCTTAACCAAAAGGCAAAGATGGTGATGGGAAACCTCCCATCAAGACAAGTTAATACAGCATGTCTGAATAAAATATATGGTAGTGTCTATTTCTCTCAGTCCCCCTCAGCATCAACACTTTTTCCAGTCATGGTGAGCCACTACATTGTTTTGCAAAGTCCACAAAATCCAGTATTGCCCATGAAATCTGGGCAATGTCTGCAAAATCTGTGAAATCCTCAGGAGAAAAAAAAAACTTACAGAAAAGAAAATGCTGGCTTCTCAGAGGGATTCAGCAATTCTCAGTGCACTGCAGCAGCCCAGCAGGGCAGGGAAGCAGGGGGCTGCCCACTAGAAGGGCTGCGGGCAAGATAGATGGTGTTCCCATCCCTTGCCACTGATTGGCTTTGAGGGCTAACTGTCATGTGCCCCTGCTCCTCTCCACCATTTGTAATACTATGGGCACATCTACACATCGCCCTACGTTGCTGTAGTGAAGCTCTGCATCACTGTATGAAGCACTACAATGACAGCGATCATGTGAGTTTACACATGATCAGCAGCTACTTTGCGGTAGCAGCATACTCCCTCATTTTAGCATGCTGCTATGGCAAAGTAGCGATAAAAACTGTACTGCATGCACAGCAGTTACTGCACCATGCTTTAGTACTTCCAAAAGGAAATACTAAAGTATGCTGCAGTAACAATATCACCATAGGGCAATATGTAGATACTCCCTACATTTCCTTTATTTCAATGGATGCCTACCCTAAACGATCACACAGACACAAAATATACCAATTCATATCAGCATTCAGTACTGACAGTGCTATGGAATTAGTCAATAGCTTTGGTAGGTTTCATTTAAAATTCATAATATTTGCTTTCTGAAATCCTCTAGTACCCCCCTCCCCACCCCCCCACACACACACACTCCCCTTTTCTCTTCAGACATCATTCCTAGAAAAATCTGTGGTTATTTCCCTCAGTCCCCCCCAGAGAGTACACTATCTAGCTCTGATGATTTATTTGCCCATATTCCCAGCTTTAAAATATTCAACAGCAGAATTTACATCATGTTCATTAATTCCTGATTGTCTGAAACCAGTTCAGTAATTGCTTGGTCATATCAGGATCATTAGTTTCATTTCCCTCTCTTTTAATGCGTAAATTTATTTTCCAGTAGATGAGAATCAGTTAATTAAGAAAAGTGACAAGGGCTTTTGGAATAAAGCAGGAGGAATCCAGATGTGAAGAATAGCAATGTCTACTTCAAGGAACTATTAGTCACCGCCACTGTGCAAGTTGTCAGATTAGTAAATATGCTCCAAATCCTACCTTTGAGTGGAGATGCACATGGAGGAAGGAAAGTTTTTCTAAAGCTGCAGTTCCCTATGCAGTTCCCCTTGCACTTTCTCATGATGAAGGGGCTTTTGGGCATAAAGTAACACAATAATGTCATCTTCCAAATTCCACACGGTTCATCTACCCTACTGCAACAAGGTCTCCTGGCCAGCACACCCTGCTCAACCAATTGCACAGATACGTTAGAAACCTGGAAGCACATTGATACCTATCCAGTATGCTCCTGGGTCATCCCCAGTAGCTGCTCTCTCAAGAGTGCCCTAAGCTGAGCTCAAGGATAAGTCAGGCCTGTTTGGGATCCAGAGGATTGATGGTTGCTGTGGCAGTGCACTGGGTGTGCCTGCCACTTGCAACCAGTGGGTTGCGTGTGGGGTGCATGGACCCCAGCCCCATTGAAAGGGGGACAGCGACGAGAGGAGCCGTACATCGAGCCCGGTGGTAGGCGAGCACAGCAATAGACCTCAAGGGGGGCAGGGTCCTGCGGTGGTCAGCCCGAAGGAGAGAGTACCCTCGACTGGCCCACGCTGGGGCCAGGACCACGAGGGTCAAAAGGGCCAGGGGCCCACTGTGAGGGACGCCCAAGAGCCGGGGGCCTGGGGTCCCGACTGGCTTTGAGGTGGGCCAGGGCCAGGAGGCCAGCGAAAGAGGCCAAAGGTTCCAGGGGAACCACACCCGAGAGGGGAAGGTAGCTTCGGGAGAAGTAATAGCAGGACGGTGAGCCCAGTTAATTGAGGGTAGCAGCGTGGGGCCTAGAAGACCGGAGGCTCGATAAGAAGAGAAGCCCCAAGAGAGGGGGCAGTGATGAGCACAACCAGTGGGTTGCGGGCGGGGAACATAGACCCCGGGTTGTGTGCGGGGTACGGAGACCCCGGCCCCAGTGAGGGGGCGGCCCCAGTGAGAGGGGGCAGCGATGAGAGCAACCAGTGGGTTGCGGGGCCCCAGCGTGAGGGGGCATTAGGATGAGCGACGAGAAGCCCCATTGAAAGGGGGCGGTGAAGTGGCCCCAGCGAGGGGGCAGTGATGTTCTAAGGGGGGAGGTGTGTGGCAGTGCACTGGGTGTGCCTGCCACTTTAAGGGCCTGGAGCTGGGGGGCGGGAGGGGGCCAGCAATTTTAGAGGCAAGGGCTGCCTATATAAGCAGGGCAGTTTGGCTGTTGGAGGCCAGGTAGTAATATTGCCTGGCTAGAGGGTTGCTAAGAACAACCTGGAGGTAAGGGAGAGCTGCAAGAGATTGGTAAGGAGGCTCCTGGTCCTGGACATGGCCTGAAACTGCACCCTGCTGGGAGTGGGTGGCCTGGTGGGGCTCTCAGTGGCGTGGGAGCCCCCAGGAAATGCCAGGCCAGTTAT
>NW_005842853.1:126446-134314 GCF_000455745.1 Alligator sinensis | reverse complement strand
GTCCCGGGGGGACCACACCTGAGAGGGGAACATGGTTGCGGGGGGGCTAGGTAGCCCGGATGATGGCGGAGTGGCCACTTGATAGGAGAGGATCATAGAGGGGTTCTGTGTAGATGATTCTGGGGCCCAGTATGGGGCTGGAGATTAGATGAACATCATGATGCCACCTGCGAGGCTTGGGCTGCGGTTTTGGGAAGGATAGGAGCCGCAGAGAGCGCCCCCTGGCATTGGGGCGCTAGATAGGTAGCTTCCTGCTTAATTGACATCTGATTGAATCAATTATCATCAAAGGTGTGGCGGGCGAGATAGGCGGGCGGTTGCCCACCAGACAGGGGGCGGGCCACAGAGGTCGGCCCCAAGGAGGCCCCCTGTCACAGTTGCCTATATATGAAAAGCAATGAAGTCTCCTTATGGCACATGGAGCCTTTTTGGTTTTGTTTGGGTTTGCTTTGTTGGAAGGAGGCAATGTCTTCCTTTCAATAAAAAATTGCCTCTACCAAACAGTGTGTCAGTCCTTCCAAATTCAAAACTATTGCACTTGAAGCTAAACAATTCTAGGAGGCACTTGTCTGCACCAGGTAATTGCTCTGAGTCACATGGTTACAGTGAAGTTTACTCAACAAAGAGACTGCTTGATAAGTGTACATGGTATACCAGTTGTTCAGGATTTTTTCTGCTGTAGACTGCTTTTGTAGCAGCTACAAAGGTGATCCTTTTGTTATAACAAAATGTTAAACCTGGAGATCATTAAGCCATAAAACCAGAGGGCTCCAACTTTGCCAGTCCTACATCCTCCATGATGTCATGCTTGTGCTTCAAGTTCAAAGACTAAGAAACTACAACAAAACAGTTTTGCAATCTTCCCAGGGCTTATGCAATCAGTCAAGGATTAGCTCCTCAAGATATCTGATAACCAAGTTCTAACAGAAACAGCCATTTCAAGATCTGTGATAGAACCAAAGTGTCACCGGACCCTACGCAAACACATCAGCCCAGAGCAAGGTAAAAAGGAAAGGCAACACAGGAAGAACCTCGCATGCTAAAGTCCTTTTCTCAGATGGAAGGAAAGGAAGTGCAATTCTCACCAACTGCAGCCTTAATCTCCTTTAGGCACCACTAGAAGATTCACTTCCTGCCATTAATATGTATATAGGGGCTTTCTGCTCCAAAGAGTCCTACCATAGAAGGCAGCTCCAACTGCTGGACTAAATTGGAATGGTGCAATAAGCCACTGAAGAAAACAAGCATTTTAGTCATAATCTTTATCATAACCACTTTGAATAACTAATGTGGAGCCGGTGAAGGAACAGTTACAAACACAACTCTTTTCTGTGACCAAAGATTGGGCTGATTTCTAGCCTGCAGTTCTGGTGGGGAATACTTTGGGGAACTCAGTGTGAGCATGCTTTCCTATAAATAGCTTCTGTAAATAGTTTCATAAGTAAGATAACTTATATGCCCTTTTCACCCCAGGTGCAGATGGCAGTCTGGGCCTGGTGACATGCCACAGAGACTGTTCCCCATAACATTATGCTCCATTTGATTGGGTGGCTGCTGGTTCCTTTGTTAATATTATACTTGTGTACAGTTTTCTTGCTAGTGTGACTGACTGTGCCAAATGAAGAGTGGGGCTGTGGGAGAGCTGGAGAGAAAGGAGCAGTCCCAGGGAAGGCAGAGTAGAGAAAAAAGGTGTAGTTCGAAGGAAGACAGAGATCTGGGGAGAAAGGAACAGTCCCAGTGAGGACAGAGTAAAGCCTTAGAGAAGAAGGCCAGAAAGAGCTTGAGAGACCCAAAGAAATCACTGGAGGATGTTGCAATGCCAGAGCTACTGCCACTGCCAGCTCTTCCTTTGCTTGCATGTATGAGGTATCTGTCTAGTTGAGACCACTCATTGTTGAGGCTTCCACCCAGGTCCTGGTTTGGCTCTATGGAGACTGCAGCTTGCAGGTTCCCTCCAGTGCCAGCCAGGTCAGAAAGTGACAGCAAAATGAGTGGTACCTCCTAGTGGTATCCTTCAGGGAGCAGGCAAGAAAACTATAGGAGGTGGCAGCAAAGCCCCCAAGCATCCTCTGCCATAAGGACTTCATTGATTCCATGCTGGAGGAGACCTCTAGTACTGTAGAGGGAGGACTGCCAGAGGCAGAGCTAGAGAAGGAAAAAGACATGGATTCTCAAGAAGGTGGAAGCTGGAAACTTGTTACCTCTGGCAGCACCTGCAATGGTTTGCCTGGAGAATAAATATGGAGCTCTAGCAACAGAGAAGGAGAAGCACATTCCATTGGTGGAAGACTGAAATATGAATTAACATTTTGAAAGAAAGGTTAGGTCTTGCATGTCTTCAGCCCATGCTGAGGAGCCCTGCAGGACAAGACAATTCCAAGTAAATGACGCCAATGTCACCTCCCTTATCCAGGTGGTGAGTAACCTGGTTGTAGAAGGAGATGAGGTAGTAAAACATGACCTACCTGTGACAAAAAACTGTGCTGGCTGTCATTCAGAATTTTGCCTTCTATTAGCTTGTAATCTCCCACAACATTCTTGCAAGCAAGCTATGGAAGTGCATGTTAGATAAATGGACTAATGTAAGGTGGAGAGACAACTGGCTGAATCATCAGGCTGAAAGGATAGTCAATGGCTCAATGTATATTTAGCAGCCAGTATCAAGTTGAGTGCCGCAGGAGTTGTTCCTGGGGCCAGTTTTGTTCAGTATATTCACCAGTGACCTAAAGATGGGATGGGGTGCACCCTCAGCAAGTTTGCAGATGACACCAAGCTTGGGGCAGTAGTAAATACTCTGGAGGGTAAAGATAGGAGTCAGAGAGACCTAGACAAAGTGGAGGATTAGACCAAAAGAAACCTTATGAGGTTCAGTAAGTATAAGTGCAAAGTCCTGCACTTAGGATGGAAAAAATCACATGCACCAATACAGTCTAGGGCCCAGCTGACTAAGGAGCATTTCTGCAGAAAAGGACCTGGGGGTTACAGTGGACAATAAGCTGAATATTAGCCAACAGTATGCCCTTGTTGCGAAGAAAACTAACAGCATACTGGGTTGAATTAGTAGGAGTGTTGCCAGAAGATTGAGGAAAGTAATTATTCCCCTCTATTCAGAACTGATTAGGCCACATCTGAAGTATCTGGAGTACTATATCCAGAGCCATCCCTAGGGGTGTGTGGAGCCTGGGGCATATCAGCCCGTGCAGGTCCAGAGGGTGGCAAGCAGCCAGAGCAGGGCCCGGGGGGTGGGGGTGGCGGCGGCGGCGAGTGGCCAGAGCCAGTGGCATGTAGAGACTGGCGGAGCTTGTATGGCACTGTCTGCTGGGCCCCCCAAAGTGCAGGCCTTGGGGCAGTTACCCTGATTTGCCCCCCACCTTCCCCAGGGACAGTCCTAACTATGTCCAGTATCTGGAGTCCTATGTCCAGTGTGGGGCCCTTGGCCGCCCACTACAGAAAGGATATAGACAAATTAGAGAAAGTTTAGCAGAGGGTAACAAAGATGGTTAGGGGGCAGAAGCACATGATTGAGGAGAGGCTGAGGGAACTGAGCTTATTTAGTCTGGAGAAGAGAAGACTGGGGGGGGAAGAAGTTTAATAGCAGCCTTTAGGTAGTTCCAAAACAGATGGAGCTAGACAGAACAAGAAGCAATGGTCTCAAGTTGCAGCAAGGGAAGTTTAGGTTAGATATTAGGAAAGACTCACCAGGAGGGTAGTAAAGCACTGGAACGGGTTACCCAGAGAGGTTGTGGAATCTCCATCTATTGCAGGTTGTCCATTTGCACAACACAGTCTTTAATTCCCTGAGGTGAACTTGCCCCACATTAAACCATAAATACTCAAATAAACTGAAACAACAATAGTAAAGCATTAACTCATATCCTGTGGTCCTTCCCCAGACCCTGAGAGAGTGCTCTGGCTCAGTGTTGCAGCCTCTGCCTGACAAGCCTTCTCTCTGCCACAGCTGTCTTCCCTGGGAGCTTTTAACTTCCCCAGGGCCAGCCAGTTACCCTCTTCCTAGGCAGGCCTGCAATCACTTTCTTACTGCCTGCAGCTGGGCTGTAGCCCCCCAAGACATGCAGCCTGCTATACCATCCTTGGAGGTTTTTTAAACCCAGCTTGACAAAGCCTTGCCTGAGATATAGTTGGGGATGGTCCTGCTTTGAGCAGGGGGTCAGACTAGATGATCTCCTGATGTCCCTTCTAATCTAATTTTCTATCATTTTATGTTTCTCAGTAGGGGTCTGAGTTAGGACCCCTGGGGAACTGTGGTGCACAATAAAGATAATACTTTTAGAGTTCAGCAGCAGCTATGCTGTTTAGGATGTCAGCATTCTGGTCTCCCTTCCCCCCCCCCTTGAAAAGAGAAATACCCCCCTTCCCAGGAGCTGACCAAAGAAGGAAGCTCTCTGAGGAAAGGTTTTATGGATTGCCAGGAAGGCCAGGGACAAAGAATCAGCATCTCAAGCCAGAGATTGCCCTTTGAGAAACCATGCCAGGGCTAATTTCAAGGGGTCCTGAAGAAGGGAGACTGAATAATTTTTCTTTTTGGGGAGACCCAAAGCAGAGCTTCCCCTGAACCAGTACAGAAGTACACAGGCATTGGCACTTACATGCACACCGAATGTTACAGCACTTCCATTTATTTGGCCATCTCTCAGGGACACGGAGCTTGTCCCATATTAGTAAGAAAGGTAAAGGATCCAAGACACTCACAGAGAGGCTTGTGATTCATACATATGTCAGCAGACTTCTCTGGAAAGGCAGACCTTATCATCAATAGAACCCGACAGCCCCTTGCTCAGCTTCCCTGCAAACTGCTCCTAAAGAACGTGGCTGCCAGGCTCTATTGTTGATTTTGTCCAAGGGCATTCCAAAATAAAATGACTCGGGCCATAATTGTGGGCAAAAATGTTGCCAGGCTGGCAAAGTATTGTGAACATAAGGTAAAGCTATGTATTTATTGGCATCAGCAGATTCAACAAAAAGCTGGATTCTCATGTGCACATTCAATGTAGTTCGTATATCTCACATGTAACAACTCACTGTTTCTACCTCTCTACACACTAAAGAACAGTCACGCAGCAAAGCAAACATAAAGAAGAAACAGTCACGTAGCAGGCAAACATAAAGAAGAACAAAAAGACCATTACAGGGACATAGTAAGAAGACGACAAGTTCCTACCCACAAGATAAAAGGTGCCAACTTATACTGCCACAGACAAAAGACTGACTCTCCTCCCTGCATCAGCAGAGGAATCATAAGCACTGACATGCCACATAAGGGGAGCCTGTGCATTTCCACCTCCAGGAATCTGGAAATCTTTGTGTATTAGCGCACACATATTCTGCCCTCCCAACAGAATACACCCGTTATCTTCTCGCCCCATTTGCACAAGTGTTCACACATATACCTACACACAAATTCACAATTTTGGTACATGGTGATTCTTGCTAGCGCTGTTTTCATTCTCCAATTTCTGTATCCAGGAGTTGGCCACATTACTGTCCCGCCCATGCTGCTGTTACGCAGCCTGGTGACAGAACACCCTCTATTAGCTAGGCTACATCTCAATTCTGAAACCAAGGAATCCCTCCCCGCATTGCACTGCCTCCCTCAATCCTGCTAATTGACTCCACCTACCATGTTCTAAAACACCCTCCCAACATCAATGTTCACTGCTACTTTACTATCCCTCAGGCTGGAGTTCTGGTGACTCTCTCAGTGCTCAGAGGGACTTCATTTCTCTAAGAGCTGGGGGGGCTGGAATCATTGCAGTGACTTGGCAAAAATATGAATGGCAAAAAGTTAGAGATGGAGGACAAGAGGAAATATCCAGAGGCAATAGAAGAAGCCAGAGACAAAATGGTACCCCACTGGGGCACCAGGCTACCCCTAGGAAGGGAATGTAAAAATATCTACACCCATTATTACAACTTCTGTTTACCACGTTAGATAGCGGACATGGGCTAAAAGATGTGTCATCATGCTAATCACTAAAGATAATCCTGAGGCAAATTACATGAGCTCAGTAAAGAGATTATTCAAATTTGCAGAGCTAATGGTGAATTAAGATGCCTGGAAATCCCCATCTGATGATCACAGAGCAGGGCCAAAACCCTTTGAGGATATAGGCAGTCCTTGGACTTACAACACAATTGGTTCCTGAAAATTGCGTCTTGCGTCGAAACGTTGTAGCTTGGAACCAATTTTCTCATAAGAAACAAAATTAAAAACGGGGGATTGATTCCTGAACCTAGGCCCAATACCCTATTTTCACTAAAAATACCCCAGAATTTTGTACTCGATCAGTTATAGATGAGTAATATAGCTACATTAATGTATTTATATTGTAAACAGCAAACACGTTGATTTGGAAGGACTTCTTTGAGGTAACTGGTGGATTATTTGAAAGGCTCTTGGTTGGAATTTTTGAAGGGTTCTTGGCTGGAGTCTTCTCAGGAGTCTTGGCTGCAGGTTTTTCTGGAGTTTTGGCTGCTTTGTTAAAGCGCCAAGGAAGTTTGGACAGATGTTCTGCAGAGATGAGTGATGCAACAAACTTTTTTGCCTGTGTGGCATCTCATCGGATCAAGCATTGTAAAGTTGAAACTGATGTCATAAAGTTGAAACAGGGTGTCAATTTATAAATATTGTAAGTGCAAAACATTGTAACTTGAAACACTGTAAGTCAAGGACTGCCTGTACAGCATCTACCTTACAAAACATCCCAGGCTCATCCCTGAGCCTTCTCATCTGTTCAAGCAATACTGTATCCACATAAAATTCACCATTGGCAAAGGTGGGTTTTTTTTCCTAAATGAACACTATCACTAAGGACCTGAAATGTGAATTAGCATTTTGAAAGAAAGGTTAGGTATTGCATGTCATCAACCCATGTTGGAGAGCCCTGCAGGACAAGATACACCTCCAAAACTATTTTCATTGTAGGGGGAGGAAAAAACAGGTTTTAAAACACACACAGCTGTGTCAAATGTAAAACAATTATTTGGCAAACTTTGGTAGCCTTCTGACCCAGTACATGGTCATAGAAGGTTGTTTTCTGTGTAAAATATCAACAGGATTTATATTAAACAATAAAATAACCCTTGGTACACTGGTATATTAACTTGTGGTTTCTCCCATATCCTTGATTTTTCTTTTCAATTTTTCCAGGTTTTGCCATGACCTTGCAGAACTCCTACCTTTCTGGCTCCATTAGAACCTTCTTCCCTCAGATGACAGATCTCCCCAGACACCAGCCACTCCCTTTCCCTATACCAGGGTGAGCAAAATATGGTCCACCGGCTGGATCTGGCCTGCAAGGCCATTCTCTCCGGCCCACAGGGCCCCTAAAAAATTTAGAAAATTAATATTTCTCTTCCCTTGGTTCCTGTCAAAAATGACAAGAACCAAGGGCAGTAGGACCCAGGGGAAGCCCTGGCAGGCTCCCACAACAGCAGGGCCTGCCTGGCCCTGCCCCCACAGCTGGAAGCCCCAGCAGGGGCTTCTGGCCTGGGACGATGTGGCTGCCCCACGCCGGAACCTCAGGTAAGGGGGAAGGGCAGGGAAGGACCCCGGGCAGGGGAGGAACCTGGGGAAAAGTGGCCCGGGGAAAAGCTGAGCACGGCGGGAGGTGGGGGGAAAGCGGCCCCTCCCTCACCCCGTGCCCAGTGCCCCGGGCTGCAGCTGCTCACGTCCCAAATGGGACTGCCTGTGCCTGCTCCAAACAGACCCGCGCAGGCTGCGCGCAGGGGGGGGCGCCAGCCACAGAGTTGGGGAGGGGCTGCTTCCCCCACACCCACGCGCGTTCAGCTTTTCCCTTGCTCCTTCCTGGCACAGAGGAAAGCAGCCCTTCCCCACCCCGTGGCCAGCG
>NW_005842853.1:106783-126008 GCF_000455745.1 Alligator sinensis | reverse complement strand
AGCAGGGAGCGCCAGCCACAGGGTGGGTGAGAGGCCGCTTTTACCTGCACTCAACACCAGCTTCTTCCCTGCTGGTGAGCAGGGGGTCAGGGCTGTGCGCTGCCCCCCGCCTGTACTGTGGAGCTGTGCGGCACTGGGAGCCAGTGGGCACGGAGCCAGCGGGAGCACAGGACCCACACCAGTGACCCAGTGCCTGTGCCAGCGAGGTCCAGAGCAGGGTGGCAGGACTGCGGGGTCCCAGCCAGCAGGGGCTCTATGGAGCCAGGCCAGTTCCCCCCTCTCCCTGCTGGTGCAGCCCAGCCCAGCTCCACAGACCCCTGGCAGCCTGTGCCCCACTTTGGGCTCCACCAGTGCTGGCCCTAGGACATGGGACCAATGTCCCAATGTCTTGGGACCAAAGACATTGGGACATTGGTCCCAAGATGGTGACCAGGGGGCGGAGCACCTGTCAGGGGGTGGGGCTACCCATGCGGCCCTCAATAGCCTGCCAAAACTGGGTAAGCGGCCCTCCACCTGAAATAATTGCCCGCCTCTACCCTATACTGTATCATTAGCCTCTCACTTCCTCTTCCCTCCTTTTGTTCAGAAAGCACAAGACCAGAGCAAAACAGCTTCATTTCCCTCTGAAAATTCTCTGGCTGACTGCCTCACTGACCTGAGTAGTGAAGGCAGAACACAATGGATTTTTTGCCATACGGCTGTAAGCAGCTCTGTTTCTGCCTTCAGAAATACAGACCCCGTACCTGATTGCAGACACAGCAGAAGCAGGCTGAAGTGTTGTCAGAGGCAATAAAACAGCTGAAAGTGAGTGCTGCAACAATTTCTTCCTCCTTTTTAAATCTTTACAAACCAAAAGAAGCCTAGAAACAGAGAGCTGCTTGCTCATGTGCAAAGACAATAGAATTCCTGGTCAATGTAATTATTACAGTCTTTGAGCAGATGCTTAAAATAAGATGAAACTTAAGGGTCAAAGCTTGCTCACATTGCTCTGGCTCCATCACAGCTGTTTTGGCACTAACAATGACCATGCCTTTTGTAGTGTCATTTATCCCTCTAGATTTCCTTCATCCCCTAGTCTAAGGGTTTTTCTGCTGTGAACTGGTCAGAAGCAGCCTGCAGCTTCCTATGGATCAATCTTTACTGATTCAAACTATGAGAGGTCCCTCCCTACATTTTTTCTTTATCTTTTGTCATTTGTATTGAGCCTCCACAGACTTGGTGGAACCTCTGGAAAACTTTTGGTCAACCTGAAATAGGAACATAAGGCAAAATGGTTTCCCAAATTGTGACAGATATATGGAATACAGGCAGTCCTCGGACTTACGACACAATTAGTTCCTGAAAACCATGTCTTAAGTTGAAATGTTGTAATTCAAACATGATTTTCCCATAGAAGACAATGTTATAAATGGGGGATTGGTTCCTGAACCTAGGCCCGCTACCCTATTTTCACCAAAACTAACTTAGAATTTTGTACAGTACTCAATCAATTATAGACGAGTAATACAGCTACGTTTACTTATTTTATACTGGACTGAGACTTATGTTTTTTCAGTAGAGTTAGTGCTGTAGTGGTGACAGTGGCAATGAGCAAGCACCGGATGAGCTGCCTGACAAATGGCTCCCAAGCAAGTGACACGCTGCTGCTTCAGCCATGTGTCCAGAAGGGCATGGAGGGTGGGGGCACGTGTCCCTGGATCTGCCCTGCATGCAGGCCACCCAGCCCCAACCAGATCTGGGGACACATGTTTCCCCCACTCCCAATCCCCTCCCGGACATGTGGCGGGAGGTGCCAGATGAGCTGTGGCTTCTCCTGCACCCGCCCATAGTCCCTGCTCCCAGTGCTGCTGTGGGCAACTGGGCAGGGAGGCACAGAGGGGCCGCCTCAGCGCTGGGGGCTTAAGCTCTGAAAACACCTGTGGGGGAGCAGCCAAATGTGTCCCGGCTTCTCCTATGGCTGCCCATAGCCCCTGGAGCACAGCTGTCTCATCCAGCTGTTCCCCTCGGCAAAGTGGGCAGTGCCAGGCTGCACTCTGGGGGCTATGGGCAGCTGTAGTAGCAGCCCGGTACTGTCCACCTCGCTGTGGGGGGAGCAGCGGGGGCCATGGCTTCTCCCAAAGCTGGCCATAGCCCCCAAAGCGCAGCTGCAACTCATCTGGCTGCTCCCCCACTGCTCCCCCCACAGCAAGGCAGAGCCACTCACAGCCCTCAGAGTGCAGCCTGGCACTGCCAGAGCACAGCCCTGGCACTGCCTGCCTGGCTTCGCCAGGAGCAGTTGGACAAGCCATGGCTTCTCCTGTGCCCACCCATAGCCCCAGCTCCCAGAGCGCTGTGCAGCCCCGGCTAAGCAGCGCTTGCCCCAGCCCCTGTCCCTCCCTCACTGCAGGGACCTTAGAATCATAGGGCTGGACAGGACCCCAAAGGATCATCGGGTCCAGCCCCCTGCATGAGCAGGAAAGACATCTGGGGCCAGGTGACCCCAGCCAGGTGACGGTCAAGTCTTCTCCTGAAGACCTCTAGGGTAGGTGATTGCATCACCTCTGGGGGACCTGGTTCCATAGTCTGGACACCCTAGTTGTGAAGAAGTTTTTCCTAATGTTCTGCTTTAATTTAGTTTCTGCCTTCTATGATTCTATAATTTGATGCTATGGGGAGATGTCCAATAGGTAGGCCTAAGCAGTCCTGGAAAAGCCTGTGCAATTCACTGGGAGAAAGAGTATGAAGAAGAAATTCTAAAGGGGTGATCTGGGGGAAGGAGGCAGAGAGGTGTGGGACCCTGGTCTGCCTACAATGTTCCAGAGCTCCATTCGGCAGACAACTGGATCAGATGTTTTGTTAATGTCCTTCTCTGTATTTCTGTTTCTTGGATTTAAAAAAGCTTCACTTTCCATAGAGTTTCTTTTGTTCATCTCAAATTCTCATCGTATGGGACAAAGCCTATATTTGCCAACCTGAGAGAGTTTGCAGCATGAGAAATGGTCCATTTTATTAATGTTTTTAAATGCTATCACATGAGTGGTCATCACAGTGATTTAGAGTCTGTCCTTCTGGTAGATCAAAGTAAATCTCACAATCAGATACTCTCTTATCACACATTCTGATTATCTTATTTTATTTTCAGTTGCCTCTGGATTTTCTTAGAAAATGCATTAACTTCAGCTAAGTGGGGACTACAAGAAAATCAACTGACAAGACAAGCCATCCAACCAGTCCCACCACAGGGCTTCAATCAATTCAACTTCAGGCAAAGTTTTTCTTTAGAATTCTTCCAAGCTCTGTGACCCGCCAGCAACTCCACAGAAACCAATGGCTCCACATCAGCAAGCAAGAGCACGATCTGGCATTCTTTCCTGTCATTCAGTGCTCACCAGCACTCAGGCTCTCTCCATATTGGAAGCTGATACTCATTAACAGGGCTGTACAACTGGTGTACCATGGGCCACATGTGGCCTACAAGGGGTTAGCATGTGTTCCCCAAGCTCCCACCCAACTGCTACTGAGCTTCTCAGGGCTGCACCTCCTCCCAGCTTCTAAAAACATAAGAACAAAAGAGCTGCCATACTGGGTCAGACCAATGGTCCTTTTAATTCAGTATCTTGCTTCCAACAAGAGGAGGGAAATGCCCGCCCATGGGCAGATCTAGGATTTTGAAAAGGGGAGTAACAATAGGGTTGTACAACCTCACATATAACACAATATATATGTTTCTTCAGTTAAAAAGAAACTGGAAGTTTAGCTAATATGCCAGAGGCCTAGGGCTATATTATTCAGTTTAAGATCAAAGCAAAAACAAGTATATGTTTATTGTAATATGCATTTGCTATATAGTACATATAGAAACACAACAAACTAGGGGGAAAAAAACAAAATATGTTGTTTCATTAGTCCTGTGGTCATTAGCATTTTTCTGATTCATAAAACAAAGGCTAGCCTTCATGAGTATCTTGACAGTTCATCCAATGCTCCACTGAAAGTTATTTCCTGAGTTAATGTTTTTAAGCTACAATTAAAAACAGTCTGCAGGGCTGTGAAAAGGGAGCTACATTACTAGAAGCCACTAACAGATGCAGAATTATAGAAGAAAGGCTAGCTTGATTCGTGGAACATCAAAACCATTAAAAAGGAGAGAGGGTTGTTAACACCTGTGGAATGATTAGAAAGAATCATTTAGATTACAGAGAGCCATGAACTTAATTGACTCCCTCACTGCTGCCTGAATACAAATTCTGCTGCCATTGTCAAGCTGTTTCTTTTTTAACTTTGGACCAGAAATCATACAGGAGGTACAACTGCACCACTGAACCCCCCTAGATCCACTCCTGTGCCCACCTGCTCTCATGCACATGAGCATGTGCAGCCTGGGATGGGGGGAGGGGGCATGGCCTCTGCTAGTGCTGTCCCTGGCATGTGCAACCTCTGGGGCATGTGGCCCTCAGCTGCTTTGAAGTTGGACAGCACTGCCTAGGAAACCAAATTCAACTGATTTCTTGTTGCAGTCTCCCAAGACCAGGAAGTCTTGGTAAGACTATGGAAGTCCTTGCCCACTCCAAGCTCTTCCCATGGATTTTCAGATGGGCTGCACAACAAGGTACAATAAGAAAATGGACAGAGCTAGTAGGTGTTCCAATTGCCTAGTGAGGCTGCTTTGTAGGGGCATTGGCATGGAAGCCTGTGGGAAGGCTGCACTGGAGGATAAGGTCCTAATGAGCAGGGATCTTGGTTTTCTCTGATTTAAAAAAAATTCCCAATTTTCAGTTAAAAAAAAAGTAACCTCAACTCCATATTTTTCTGTGATTTAAATGAAATACTGCTATATATATATTTAATGGTGGTTCATTTAAATCACAAAAAATGTGGAGTTGGGGTTACTTTTTTTAACCAAAAACTGGGGATTTTTTTTTTTTTTAAATCGGAGAAAACCAGGATCCCTGCTAATGAAGAAGTTTTAGAGATACAGAAATTCAATCATTATGCGGTCTTACTGCTGCTACCTCTGTCCGTGTCTTGCAGAGTAGAGGATCGAGGGCACTGGGCTCTTGACGGCTACCTCCATCACCCCAGGATTTTCCTTTTTTTAAGATGGCACAAAAGGTTTCCAAAATGGAGGAAGGCGCAAAGTGCACCTTGGCCTCTATCTGTGAATGGCAGAAGACAGAACTCCCTCCAGTTAATGAGGTCAGTGAAGAAACTAATGGGTGAATTCAAAGACCTGTTATGCAAGAACACAGACTACACAACGGTAACACTTCACTCTTGCCTTACACACACTGCTTCTGAAGGAGCTTGCAGGGAAGGACATCTTCATTTCACTCCGTCACAACAAGTAGCTACTTACAGCCAGGCACCTTAACAAGGGATCCAAGGAGTTTACTATCTTGCCCGTGTACTTGTACCGCCCCCACCCACCCCGTACTTGAGAAATTTACAATCTTTTGTACATTTAGCCTATCTCCACCTGCCTAATAGGGCAGTGTTGTTATGCCAATTCACAGAGGAGCTGATCCACAGTGAACTTCAGTGCATGGTACTAGATGGGTTTGCAAGCACTTTGCAAGACAGAAACAGAATTGAAGAGAGCCTTGATAAATTTGAGAACTGTGCAACAGGAAACAGAATGAACTTCAACAAAGACAAATGTCTTCAACATGACAGGCAGGTGATCCAGGCTGACCTAGACAGGCTCAGCAAGTGGGCGGACGAGAATCTGATGGTGTTCAACACCAATAAATGCAATGTTCTCCACCTTGGGAAGAAAAACCCGCAGCATCCTTATAGGCTCGGCAGTGCTATGTTGGCTAGCACTATGCAAGAAAGAGACTTGGGGGTCATCATTGACCACAAGATGAACATGAGCCTGCAGTGCGATGCTGCGGCTAGTAAAGTGACCAAAACACTGGCTTGCATCCATAGATGCTTCTCAAGCAAATCCCGGGATGTCATTCTCCCCTTGTACTCAGCCTTAGTGAGGCCGCAGCTGGAGTACTGCGTCCAGTTTTGGGCTCCACAATTCAAAAGGATGTGGAGAAGCTTGAGAGAGTCCAGAGAAGAGCCACACACATGATCACAGGTCAGGGAAGCAGACCCTACAATGACGGGCTGAGAGCCCTGGGGCTCTTTAGCCTGGAAAAGCACAGGCTCAGGGGTGATCTGATGGCCACCTATAAGTTTATCAGGGGTGACCACCAATATCTGGGGGAACGTTTGTTCACCAGAGCGCCCCAAGGGATGACGACTAGGTCGAATGGTCATAAACTACTACAAGACCGTTTCAGGCTGGACATAAGGAAGAATTTCTTTACTGTCCGACCCCCAAGGTCTGGAACAGCCTGCCACTGGAGGTGGTTCAAGCGCCTACATTGAACACCTTCAAGAGCAAACTGGATGCTTATCTTGCTGGGATCCTATGAACCCAGCTGACTTCCTGCCCTTTGAGCAGGGGGCTGGACTCGATGATCTCCGAGGTCCCTTCCAGCCCTAATGTCTATGAAATCTATGAAATGTACGTACTACATTTAAGGGAGAAATACAGAATAGGAAACTGCTGCCAAGAGGACTGCTGAAGGTGGCCCAGAAACACAATGTGAATCAGCAATGTGATGCTCTCATAAAAAGCTGCAGTAATTGAAGTTTTGTATGTAACATGGGAGGTGATAATATCACTCTATTTAGACCTAAGTAAGCCTCAGTGGAAGCATTATATCCAGTTCTGGAAGTAAAGAAACTGAAGGAGATGTGAAGGGGAGTGGATCATGAGGACAAAAGAGTTATAATGCCAGCTGGCTGAGGAAGAGTTGATAAAACTGGTTAAATTTATTCTGGAGAAAATGAGATTAGGGAAGGAACATAACAGCAGCTCATGAATATTTGAAAGGCTGTCCTAAAGAAGACAAAATTTCAGTCCTCCCTTACCACAGAAGCAATGGACTTAAACTGTAGCCAAGGAGATTTAGATTCAATCATGGGAAAAACTTAATGAGCTGTAGGGGAATGGAACAGGTATCCTAGGAAAGTCATGGAATCCCTATTCTGGAGGCTTTCAAGAAGGGCCTGGATATGGTAACTACAATAGGTAGGATGTACACCAAAGAGGATCACTAATATATAATATGCATCTAAATTTAGGTAAATCTATCTAAATCTAAATTCACACTACAGAGAATCACTATCCAGGATTGACACTATATAAGACTTATATATGATAAAATTTGTAAATGTTTAAGATATAAATTGCCTTGGCTGCAATAAAAGTATAAACATGCCAACCACTAAACCAAGTTTACTCTAGTGAAGCAAGAAACTAACTGTCCTGGAGTCAAAATCAATTACAGCAGAGTGCCAGATACATGGGTAGAAGGACATGGGTCACCCAGGTAACCAAATGAAGTGCTCATGAGAATCTTGTGTTATAAATAATGCCATATCAGGCTCTACCTTGTAGTGATCCCTTGGGTTTAAGAAGCAAGTGTGCCTGTCGACAGGTGGGGAGGCTGTTCTGATGTGCTGTAATTACAGCACGTTAGAGCAAACTCGATTAATCTCCCCTGTGATTAATCAAGTCTGCTGGAGCGTTGTAATTAGTGTGCTCCAGCAGTCTCTACGTCTTGTGTATCAACATCCCTGTGCTTCAAAATGGCAGTGGGAGGGCACTTTAATTAATGCGTCCCCCTCAGCACTCCTGGAGCACATGTGAAAATGCCGCAAATGTCTTCTACCTGACCTGTTAAGTGGTCAAAAGACTACAAGAGGCATGGTTCCATTTCTCAGGCATTTCCCAGAACCTCCATTCAAACCTGTGGGAAATTGCTAATAAAAGTTTTGATTCTCAATAATTTCTTGCAATACTGTAGACAAACCTGGGGCAAATCTTTTTTTTGCTCTAGGGACTTTTGCTTCCACTTATATTTTTTCCCATGAAATATATTGTAGGTGTTATTGTAAGTAAGATAGCAGGGGAACAGAATTAATAGTGGCAGGTACCCAAGAGGCCTGAAGGAAAAAGGGAAGTAGCTGGGTAGAGAGGTCAAAGCGACTGCTGCAAGTAAACAGGCCAGTCAGGAAGAGGCATGGGGACAGAAGTATTTCCCTTTACAAAGCTACATGAATAATTATCAAGTCATAAATTCACCAGTGCGGGGAAGGGATGGAAGGTCCCATAGTACATGGATTACATTGTCATTTCCAAGAATGTCAGTGCCACCAGTTCCAATACTGAAATCACCTGCTATTATTATTTCCAACTCTGGAACTTTATTTGGATCACCTTGAGAGCATTACATAATGATTCCCCTTTCAAGATTATATCAGTTCTAGGTTTAAATGGTGGAAAATATAATACATTCATCAGAATCAGGAGATAATTGCCTTGAAATTTAGTAAGTGTTGTTAATAGATGTTAGAACCTATTTCAACTTCTAACCCCCATAAGCAGGCTCTTTACCAATATGAGAAGGGGTGGATCCAGAGGGGGTACAGTAATGCAGTTGACCCTTCCCCCACCACCACCACCTCCTGCTTTTGGATTGGATCCAGTCCAGGAACCTCTGGGGACTTTTTTCAAGTCCCAAAAGTACATAAGAATTTCTCTCCTTCCCCTCCATGCTCAGAGATGCATCCTCTTCTCTCTCCTCCCCTGCCTACTGCCCAGTCTGGTGTATGAGGGAGGAGCTTCAAAGCTGATCCTGCCTGCTCCAGCCAGGCTGCACAGGTGATGGGCATGGGGGATCCCCCTTTCTAAGCCTGCTCTCAGGGGACCGGGTAGGGTGAAGGAACCCACCCCTCACCCATCTTAGCTGCTACTGTGGTCACTGTTCCTCCCCACCATCCAGGCAGCCAAACTGGAGTGGACAGGAGGAGACTTGAAGCTTTCCTGCCCTCAAGACAGCAGAGAAAGCAGTAGCAGCAGCTGGGAAGGGGGAAAAGAGGAGGGGAAGGGATGTGCCTCTGAGCATGGTGGGGAAGGGTGGGGGATTCTTGCATGCACTTGAAAAATGTCCCCAGAGGCTGCCACAATGGGATGTGTCCCCATGGGGGAGACAGAGAAAGCTAAGAGCAGGTGCTGGATCCACCCCTGGAGATGAGTGACCAAGCTTCCCTACAGCCACCCTTTAGCTTTATCCTTCCAGCCATTTTTATAAAATGACAGAAATCCAGGAATGGATACCATCTGCCCAGACAATGTCTCCTGTAAAATCACAATATTTCAATCATTGATAAAAGTTCTCCACTATGAATTGGGCAATTTATTTGAGAGTCCAGCAATGTTCCAGACCAATAGTCCAAACTCACTTGAAGATGTAGCAATTTGCTTCTCCTAGGGGTGCATCTACATGTTCATTAATGCACCATAGTTACTGTGCATTAAGTTTAGTACTTGTATAACCAAGTACTAAATCAATGCACAGTAACTGGCACTACTGTGAAGTAGCGCTGACACATGGCTTTTTAGTGACACTAATACTACTGCAGCCAGGAGCAAATAAATATTAATTTTCTCAATTTTGTAGGGGCCTCACAGGCCAGGTAGAATGGCCTGACAGGCTGCATCTGGCCCGCGGGCCGCATTTTGCCCACCCCTGTCTTACATCCACAGATGTGTGGATTATGAAGTCATTGGTCAGAGCTGGAGGATGCACATGGACTTGGGTCCTCAAATCTCTATCACATTCCCAACTTTGGAGGGGTTCTTTAATTTCTGGTAATAAAGAGGACTAGTGGCTACCCTAGTAACCACAAGGTACCCAACATTCAAATTCCTACAGCAAATTCTCAGGGGGAGGCGGTTTGTTGTTAATCCACTTAAGGGCTATAGCCAGGATACATTAAAAATGTTGCTTTCCAATTACCAAAAGGGAGTATTCCACCTTTATGTACAAATCTTGCAATTCTCTTTTACACACCTCTCTCTCTTGTGAGGACAAATACTAAATAGGAAGATATTTTCCTCTATTGAGCTTTTAATTCCATCTCTAATAGAACTATGATGATTAAAAACAGAAGAAGTTTGGTCCGTTCATAAATCCATCAATTCATCAATTATAATAAAATCCTCCTTATTCAAGGTTTCATTTATGACAGACTTATTCCTTCAAGCAATGTGTTCATCAATTGTATTTAATAGAATTATCATGTGCTTCTAGATGCAATTTTAAATCACAGAATAAATACACATTTGCTGTTAATTTGTTTAAGAGTAAAGTATTTCTTTCTTCGTTTCCTTTAATCAAAGCAACAATTGACAAAATGAAACCCATGAAGTATGGGTCATACTCTGGGACAACCATACTGCCTCCATTTTCCCAGTGGAGGGCTGCCTCATGTTTCCAGGTCTGATCTCTTGGCAGGATACCACCAAGTATTAAATTAAAACTTTTATTCAAATTAGAATAAAGAGAATGAGATAGCTGTGCATGTGATAAAGCCATATAAAAATGTTCTTTTTCCACAATGCCCATCACTGGTGATACAGCAGGAAAAAAAAAGATTTCCTCTGTCTTGCTCTTTTCTTCAGGCATGTCCGTTTGCCTATATTGCATCACTGGAACGTTCATGTGTGTGTTAATCGGTTGGAGGGAAGAGGTAGCTTTTAAATGTTTCTTGACAATAAATTTTGTAACTTTCAGCTGTGTAAATAGTAGGGCTGTGTGAAGCTGCAGTCCCTGATTTGATTTGGCGGAGATTCAGCCCAATTCAGTGGCCGAATCTCTGAATCCAAATCGAATCAGAGGACCCTTTAATCTCTCCAAGTCAAATCGGAACCCTCCAAAACAATTTGGAGAGATTTGGCGATTTGGACATAGACACAGCTTTAAATGTTATTTCTATATACCTCTAGGTAGCAGGTAGCTTGTGAATGCTGCAATGCTGGGGTGCATGGAGCATCCAACAGAAGTGCAGGAGGGTCCCCAGCGTGCTTGGCAGCAGACCCGGAAGTGGACCAGAAGCAATTCTGGTCCACTTCTGGGTCTACCAGAGAGTGTGCAGGGGGTCAGCAGCTGGTGCCCCCTGGGTCTGGGGGGGCATCCAGGGTCCCCCCATAGCCTATTGCCAAGCCAGGGGGGGCACAGGGGGCTCCCCTGTGCACGCCCCAGCAGACCTGGAAGTGGACTGGAAGTACTTCAGTCCACTTCTGGGTTCGCTGCTGAGCATGTGGGGGCCCCCCCACGCTCCTGTGAGATGCTCCATCTGTCCCAGCATTGCTGTGGTCATGAGCTGCACTGGTACCTTGAGGTATGTAGAAAAAACATTTAAAGCTGTGTCTATGGCTGAATCGCTGATTCTCCAAATCAGCACCAAATCCTCAGATTCAGATTTGGCCGAATTGAATCGGGGACAATGATCTGAATCAATTAATCGAATCACTGTCCCTGATTCCAGCCAAATCCAAATCTGAATCAAATAGGGCCTGCTTCGCACACCCTGAGTAGATAGATATCTGTATGTCAAGAGCAAGGGTGTAGAGGCACGGGGTGCTTCCATTATGGGTGAACTAATAACCATCATTACAACAGCCAAAGCTTTCAGTTACAAACCTATTTCCCAACCCCAGGAACTCCTTCTCTCAGACGTGATGGACCTTTTCAACCAGCTGATGGACAGGTATGGAGGACCAACTACCACACAGTAACATCAACAGAGAGGAGATAAAGGAATGAATCACAAATGGAGAAGATTAGAATAATATAAACCAACAACAAAATCTTGCTAAAACAAAACACAGCACTACGCACACTGTTTGTCCCTGGAGCTGGGGAGCATAGAAATAATCCATTATAAGTGACAGATCCGAGCTGCATTGCTTAAGAAAATACTGGAATGTGTCCACAAGTTATGGAATGAGCAATGCATGAAAGTCTATATAGACTAGAAGAGGTGGTCTGGTTTAAAAGAGTGAGAGGTAAAAATAATGTGGGGAAAGAAAGGGGTTTATCTTTTTGTCTCACAACATCCCTTTGGAATAAATTTTCTATGCTGCTTTTGTTCCATCTTCCCCTTTATGCAAATCTGCTGTAATCCAATCTCTAAAGCCACTACCTTCTCCCGGAATGAATCCCTCTTGATGATCTTCAAGGTCCCTTCCAGCCCTAATATCTAATATCTATGAAATTCACTTCTCCTCTGATGTCTATAAGGCATCTGCCAATTAACAATAGCTAGAGGACAAGTACTCACATGTATATTACTTTAAGAAGCCTTGTGTTTGTATACAAAATATTCTAATTACAGTCCTCTTCCATGTCCTTTGCAGGTTGCCTGTCTTCTTAACTTGTATATATAAGAAAGGAATTATGTTTTCCATGGTTTTGTTATGGGCTCATCGGCCATTGCCCAGCACACCGGGCTTGGAGAAGCTTGATTTCGATTGGTGAACTGTTCCCAACAATCAGGTAACACTTGGGGAAGGGCTGGCCCACCCCTACCTAGGGCGAGGTAAAGAGTCTGGACCTGGTTGTTGACTGACTCCACCTCACCCCGATTGGTCCCTTTACAATCCGGGGGGTGGAGCCTCTAGAGGAAATAAAAGAACAGCATGCCAGACATGCAGGCAGACGCATCAAGGGATGGAGAAGAGAGCAGGGCTAAGAAGAGCTGGGGAAGAGCAGCCAAGTGGGTGGATGCTGTTGCCCTGAACATCTCCTGAAGATGCCTCTTGCCAGACAGGAGCAGCAAATAGCTTCAGCTCCAGTCGATGCAGTGTGGCGCATGGGGCGAGACCCTGAGAGCTATGAGAGGCAGCTCGGGTCTCCAGTCACTCTGCATGCAGCAGCGCACGGAGCCTCAGACCCTGGGAGCTGCATGATGCAGCTCAGGTCTGCAACCCCCAGCATGAGGCTGGGAACCCAGAGCTGGCAGCACAGTATGGCATGGTCCAGCAGGACTCCAATCCTGGGAGCCGCTCAAGGCTGCTCGGGTCCACCATTTCCTGGCACATGACCAGGGCTCACATGCACACTCAGTATGCAACTGGTCCCAGGTGGGGACCTAGGCCTTGGAGCCACAGAAGGCAGGATAAGCCCCAACCATGAGCAGCAGACAGAGCCCTCAGTGCCCGAACTGGGGCACAGGGCTGCGAGGGGATCAGAGGCCCTGCAGGAGCCAGAGGACTGCATCTACATCAGCTGAAAGAAACCCTGGCTGGGATGACAAGGACACCACATCGCCCATTGGAACTGAATTATCAGGAAAAGGGTTCTTACGGGGGGGGAAGGCCCTGGAAGTGGGTCTAGCAGAGGACCCTGTGGGAAAAGGAACCCTGACAAGCCCGCGAGGGGCTGAGGTAATGGGGCCCCTTCCTTCTCCCTTTTTTTTGGAACAGTGCCAAATCTCTTGGCATCAAAGGGGAGTCTCCTGTACTCACAGTGATGTTGATACACTGAAGGGTGTGCAGGTGCCTCATATTTTGTTATTTCTAATGTGGGTTGTTGTTTAATTGTTGTATATTGTATATATATTTACCTGTCTTGTTGAATTCCTTGTTGATAGCCCCTCTCCCTCTGTAGTTTGTCAGTATTTATTTGCTGCTCACCCATATTTACTTGTTGGTTATTTGGACCTACCTGTGCTTACCTGTTTCAGATCAATTACTTACCTGTGCTTGGTTCGAGGCCATTGGTGATGGTATAATTTCCTAGTCACCAATTATAGCGCACAGCCTTATATATAAAGTGTCTATGTTGTATATAGTATTGTATCTTTATTAATATCACTTTTTCAGTTTTGTATATATTAATAAACTTACATATAGTTAAACTATTTCTGTCCTGGCCTGACTCTATAGAGCAGTGTTTCTTAACCCATGGTATGCGTACCCCTGCAGGTACGTGAAACACAGGCAGGGGTACGCGGGTGCTGCATTTTGGTCTTTGCCTGCTCGGGCTGGAAGTTTCAGCCACCGCCCCTCCCACCATGTCCAGTGCACCGGGCTTTCACTCCCCAGCATCAATGTGCCGGGGGATAGGACGGAAGGCCCTGCATGGGCTGCTTTGCCCCAGGCCGTGGTGAAAAAAGTGGGACTCAGCTTACGACAGTGAAACCAGAAGTGCCACAGAGAGACTTCCGGTTTTGGTTTTGCCACGTTGACAGGCAGGGGGTACGTAAGGTACCAAAGGTTGAGAACCACTGCTATAGAGAACAGAGGGAATGGGCCGATATTGTATATCCCTCTCACAACACTCCCGCCTGGCCACCCATCCCTTCTTTTTGAAGAGGGGAGCACATGGTTTACAGTTTTATATAGCACAATGGGGCCAGTATTCTCATTTGGACCTCAGGGTGCTACTATTATGTACTAATATAATTGTTATTAGTAGTAATAAGTAAAATGACTGCAATGTCACAAACTCTTGCTGCAAAAATACAACCCTAAACTCATCTCTAGCAGCAAATTCAATATTTTGTTTTAAACTATAATTCTGTTAGTCAGCATCAGGGATCCTGGTTTTCTCTGATAAAAAAAAAAATCACAAATTCTCTGACAAAACCCCCAAAATTTGTTATTAAAATTAAAACCCCCTGCAGCACCTCTCACCCCTGCTGGTGCCCCTCACATCCCCCCAGTGCCTCCCCCAGCCTGGTGGTGCCCCTCACTGCCCCCACAACAGCCACCCTGTACTACTCATGCCTCTTGCCCCCCCCACAGCCCCTGACTCCCAGGCCTGCCAGAGGGGGCCCCCAGCTGCCCGGGCTATGGGGCCAGGGACCCAAGTCTGCAGCTCCCTGCCCCCAACAGCAAGCAGCTGCAGCAATAGCAGCATGGAGCTGGCTCCCCCACTGCTGCTGCCTGCTTGCTGTGTAATAAGGAGGCATGAAAACTCAATCAAATACAATGTCATGTTATTTGAGCTAAGAGCAAAACCATCAGGTAAATCTTATATCTTTATAATAGGAGGCTAACTGAAATAAATCATTGGAGTTCAGTCACCACAGATCATCATATATCCTAGCTTCAGTTCCTTCTTGTATGCTGCTATTCTGTCTTCCTAGGCAAACATTTTTTTAAATATCTATTTTTTCATTAATATATGACTGGTTTTATTTTGTAATATCAAATATGCCAAAAGCTTATTGTGCATTTGCTGTCTGCTGCAGTGGGGACAAAACTATGCATTTTTATTTTGCTTATCTTGTTCTTTTCACAAATGAGCCTTTCAGTGTCTGTATTCCAGTCCTTTTTTAAAGCTGCATAAGTAAAAGGGTAATGACTAGGGCTGTGCAAAGCTTCGGGTGCTGATTCAATTCAGAGGTGATTCAGCGGCCAAATCACCAAATCAAATTGGGACACCAATAAAAATGTCTGAATCAAATCGAAGCTCTGCGAATTGGTTCAGAGAAGATTCAGAGAGCTTCGGAGATTTGGACAGTCCCCACTCACCACTGCAGGGAGCTGGACCCAGACTCCGTGCCAGTAAGTAGGAGGTGGTGGGGGGCTGGAGGAGAGGGGAGGGAACCATGGGAGGAACCCCACTGGCCCCATCCCCTGTCTGCTCCCCCAGCCCCTCTGAGCAACCCCCAACCATCGCCTGCTCTCCCAGCCCTGTCAATAGCTGCCCCACCTGGCCTCAGCATTACGGCTCTTTAAAAAAAAAAAGAGCTGCACTCAGCGGCTGCTGCAGTGGCTGTCGGGGTTTCTTGGGGCTAATGGCAGAGCCCCCCATGCAGCGTGGGATAGTGGGGGGTGTGGGAGCAGCACCCCCCCCCCCCCCCCCCCCCCCACCCGGGCAGCAGCCATTCAGTGCAGGTCTGTTTTGTTTTTTTCTTAAAAAAGCCAGGATGCTGGGGCTGGGCGGGGCAGCCATTGACCAGGGGGCGGGCGGGGGGGAATGAGGCCTATTTGATTCAGAGATCTGGCTGATTTAGCAGCAGTCAAATCTATTTAGGACAGTGATTCGAATCACTGAATCAAATCACTGTCCCCCAAATCGGCTGAATTCAAATCCAAAGCAAATACTAGCTGCTTTGCACAGGCCTAGTAATTACAGCAGTTGTATTGTGTCTAGGATCAACATGTCCTTTCTCCATTAAATATTTATGCTGGTTTTCCAAACAAGTGCCAATACAGTTGGAGAAAATAAAATAGTGAGACAGAGAGCAGAGAAAAAGAGCTATCTTATTGCTAGCTGAGATATGGGGAGAACAAGAGTTTCCTGAAGAAGACTCTAAGTTTCAGAGTAGGGAGGATAGTAGAGGGGCCTGTTGGGCTAAGTATAGACAGTCAAAAAGCCCGAGGCTGAATTGATTCAGTCTTTGCAGGCTAGTCTAAAAAAACTAGCAGAGATTAAACTAAGAAACAACTGGAAACACATTAAATTTTGATTCAGGAAATGCAACCACATACCTGCAGTGACTCAGGCTAGAAGCAGACACTAGAGCATACCTCTCTGACATAGCCAGCATGGGCTGTGTATTTTCTATCTCTTCCTGCTGCCCTGTGCTCTCTGGGATTTGCAATCCAGAATCACAGCAGCAGGACTCTTCAGGGTTGCTCATTACTTCCTCTTCCTGCTTTCAGGTAACCTATGGGATTTGTTGTTCACAGTCACAGGCAGCAGTAAGTTTCAGTAAGTTTAGCAGCAGGGCAGCTCTGTACTTGGGAGAAGCGGGGTTTAACCTCCCACCCTGGCCCCAGACGGGGTTTGCCAGGGCGGGTAGTCCTTGCCTCCCCCACTCCAACCCTTCTCTGCTAGAGCAGACAGCACAGCCCAGCCCAGGGCTGGAAAGCATGCTGGGATGCTCGGACATTGTGACTGAACTTGAACCAGAAAGGGGTCTGAGACAGAAGTTTCATAAATTGATTTAAACCAAATTAGTTAAATCTGATACTACATTCAACCAGGTTTATCTTAAACCAGTTTCAGCCATTTTGGAACTGATTTGTGTAGACTGAGTTTCTGTTCTGTTACAGGTTTAAACCAGTTTCTGATCATTTAAACCAGTTTATGTGTAACTTCTGTCCCTAGTCTTGATGATCCTGAGCCAGAGAGGCAAAGCTGTAGAGGGCTTGCTAGACAGACAACTGGTCTAGGGTATATACAAACATCTTCTTTGGAGCTTGATCAGCTGTGCCAGAAGATATCTTGACAAAGCTGATCCACTTCAGTGGCATCTACAGAGACTGCTGGGATGGTTGTCCAGTAGCGCTGGGCCCTGTTGCTCCTGGAGCTTCAGGGGCCTGATCCTGCAGGCAACAGCCCTGCATGCCTGGGGAGTTCCCTGCCAGAGGACTCCCAGGGTACATGTCTGCAAACAGAGAAAGCTAGGGTTCTCTTACTTGCCAGGGTCCTCCCACTTCCAGAGGCACACCCAAATCTCAGTGTGGTGGCATAACGTGTACCCCAGGAGTACACCTGCAGGGGAATTCCCAGGGTGCACATCTGCAAACACACAGGATCTGGCCCCTGAAGCCCTTGACCACCTGCCTAGAGCAGCAGGAAAGCATGAGCAACCCCCTGTCCCCCTAAAAGCAAACAGATGTCAGCCACGAAAAAGCAGCACGAGCTATTACTAGGTATGGTCACACTCACAAAAATGGGCACTTGTGGTGTAATAGAGGACTGTGAGGTATGTTTGCTCAGCTTTTGTGTTGTCATAACAATGTTAATGGTGGCACAAAGGCAACATTTGTTTGCAGCCTTTCTGGCTACCCCTTGTGGGAAAAGACTAGGGAGCAGGAAAGGAGAGTAAGCAAAAGACTTACATACCACCTTTTCCTAGATCAGAGAGAAGGGCTGCAGAAGGCACAGCACTATGGATTGGCATAAGGGCTTACCTCTGAAATCTCTAACTTGGCAACTGAGAACAGTGAAGAGCCAAGGACAGCCCAGGCACAGGAGGTCACTCCCTATAGGGAGTTCCAGCAGGGAAGGACTTTATATAAACAGGCTGAAATTGGTGTCTGAGGAGGAGCTTTAGGCATGTCACAAGTAGCCAGACCTGGGGGTATATGCTGAGGTGATGTGTTTGGGACATACAAGGACTATATGCTGAGTGGTTGTCAGGTTTGTGTGCCTTATACATGTGGACACATAGAATCATAGAAGAGTGAGGCAGGACCTCTGGAGGTAATCTAGTCCAATCCCCTGCCAAAGGCAGGATCATCCCTATCCAAACCATCCTGTACAAAACCAAGGTCCAACATATTAGCAAAACTACACAGTCAACCTTGACACAACCGTAAGACAAAGCATCCTAACCTGCCACAGTTAAAGCTGGCAGACAAGGGCAGCCAATGTCCTGCTGCTGCAAGGGTTTATAGGATTTAAAGAAAGTAGGACTGGAAGGGACCTCATGAGGTCATTTAGTCCAGCCCCTAGTTCAAGGTAGGATCATCCCTGATTAAACTGCTAAAACACACTCAAGAGATCCAAGAAAAAGGACCACACCCACCGCTGCATATGCACATATACATAAACAAACCATAATAGCATGTACTTTATTTAATTAGTATACACAGAGATTCACTTACTTGCCACTGGGAGTGTTGAGCCTCAGCTCAAGTCTGGGATCGTGCCCAGTATGCAAAGGCCAATAAAGATACCAGGGGTGAAAGTATAAAGAAGATTTATTGCTAGCAATAAAAGGTGCAAGCGGAATAATTTCACGTAACAAGCACACCGATTCTTAATTCTAAGCATCTTTTATACAGGAGTATTGGACCTTCATAAGCATTTTTGTTTGCTAATTGGTTATAAAGGAGTGACGCAAGGAGTTCTTTACTGAGCAGGTCTCTATACCTGTGTTTTAGCTATGTATCTCATTTACATACATGTATGTTTCATTAGCATACTTTCTCCCTACCTAGGGGCGTAATTTTTAGTATTTTAATTAGCTCTTTGCCCTAGTCCTCCGATTCTGCTTTTGTTTTCAAGCCTCCTTTATCTAAGACCGTCTCCTCCTTATCATTGCAGATGGGCATTAGTTACATAACAGAGACTTTTGCTTGGGCTTTGTATAGTGGTTTCTAGGTCAAACCTCACATTCCCCTCTCTGGAGCATTTTTAATTATTTTTATTATAATTGCTCCACTCAATTTGACTTAATACAAATCTAGTATCCTCAGCTTTCTTTGTTTGCAAAATCATTTGATTCGCCTTAGGCCTGAAGATAGATAAAAAACAGGTAAACATTGTATACAGCAACAGACCATGATCCCTATAACACAAAATAAAACAACCATACTAAATAACTGTTTCAACCATCCAAAATTGGGAAGCCAGGAAGTTAACCAGGACAA
>NW_005842853.1:92189-95975 GCF_000455745.1 Alligator sinensis | reverse complement strand
AGTATTTAGCTTTCTTCTTAGTCATAGGATCCCCACCAAACTCTGCCCAATGTCCCAATACACAAGAGAGGGGGGTACATTTCCTAACCTTACTGTTAATAGTACCCATCTCAGGGCTGCCTTCCCGGTCCTGACCGTCCGACTTACCTGGGATCCAGGGATCTGTTCTTAGTCCTCGTCCTCACAGGGGAAAAATCACTGGTCTTGGACTCGGGCCAGACAGAATACTCACAGAGATAATCCTAGGCAGGCGTGCTGACGGTAGGCCTTATGCCCTTTCTACCCTCTCACCCAGGTGCCTGTTACTGATACTTTCACTCTATGGCATTGCACCGTTAGGCTACTGCCGCCCCAGCAATCCAGCTCCCCCTGAAGCAAAAGTCTCACCGGGAAAAGAGATCCCGGGGCGCGCCTGACATTTGATAAGGAGGAGCCGTTGTCTGGTCGCCAGTTAGTCCGGGCAAAGCTTATCTAAAGCAGTCCCATCTGGGGTGCCAAAAACTGTCGAGCCCCAGCTCAAGTCTGGGATCGTGCCCGGTATGCAAAAGCCAATAAAGATACCAGGGGTGAAAGTATAAAGATTTATTGCTAGCAATACAAGGTGCAAGCGGAATAATTTCACGTAACAAGCACACCGATTCTTAATTCTAAGCATCTTTTATACAGGAGTATTGGACCTTCATAAGCATTCTTGTTTGCTAATTGGTTATAAAGGAGTGACGCAAGGAGTTCTTTACTGAGCATGTCTCTATACCGGTGTTTTAGCTATGTATCTCATTTACATACATGTATGTTTCATTAGCATACTTTCTCCCCACCTAGGGGCGTAATTTTTAGTATTTTAATTAGCTCTTTGCCCTAGTCCTCTGATTCTGCTTTTGTTTTCAAGCCTCCTTTATCTAAGACTGTCTCCTCCTTATCATTGCAGATGGGCATTAGTTACATAACAGAGACTTTTGCTTGGACTTTGTATAGTGGTTTCTAGGTCAAACCTCACAGGAGCAGCTATATGAGCAATTAGTGATCATAAAGCTTACTGCGAAGTAAAATACCGCACAGTAAACTTTCCCTGAGTCTACACATGCCCATCAGGAGTACATTTTCTCCTGATGGGAGCAGTTCAGGACAGTGATACTCCTGCCTTGTTCTGATATTATATGGCAACCAGGGAGCTCTAGGCTCTCCCCAGTGCCAGCCCTAAGCTAGCAGGGAGCACCAGGGTCAGGCCCAGGCTCCAGGGGGTGGGAGGAGCTGTCCCCCCATTGAGGCAGCTGCCTCCACACCCACCCCTATCCCAGGCAGCTGCCTGCTGCACAAACCCCACTCTGATCTCAGAGCTGGGGTGCGGACAATGTCCCCTGCCCCTGCAGCAGGCAGCTCCTGGGACATTGCCCCTGCCCCCAAGAGCTGGGACATTATGCCCTCCACCAGGAGCTCTGATCACAGGGACTGGAGCTGCCTGCTGCAGAGGCAAGAGGACATTGTCCCCACCTCAGTTCCATGATCAGAGCTGGCCCTGGCAGCAGGCAGTGGCCTGGGGGAGAGGAGTGTTTACCCACCCCCTGCTGCCCAGGCTGACCGGGAGCAATTTGCTCCCAGTCAGCTATGTAACCATAGACTACTGTGCACTAGCTACTGGGCAGATCTATACAAGACATTAACTGCACAGTAGCCTAATAACACTGTGATGCAGTGTGCTGGGTAAAACCCATGCTAATATGCTACTGCACAGTAGTATCAGGCTACTGCACAGTTAGCATCTATAAAAACTCATGTGCCAGCAATACTAAGTAGTAGCACCAGTTACTACACATTGATTTAGTACTTCGTTATCCAAATACTAAACCTAATGCACAGTAACTTCGGCACATTAATGAACATGTAGACACACCCAATGTGCAGTAGTAGAAAACCACATAGTAGATTAATCTACTGCACGGTAGCTCCTGCACACGGTTACACAGTAGGGCTGTGTGAAGCTTCAGTCCCCGATTCAATTTGGTGGAGATTCGGCCTGATTCAGTGGCCAAATCTCTGAATCCAAATCAAGAGCTCCTTTAATCTCTCTGAATCAAATTGAAACCCTCCAAATTGATTCGGAGAGATTAGGAAAGATTTGGCACTTCGGATATAGACCCAGTTTTAAATGTTTTTTCTACATACCTCAAGGAACCAGGCGGCTCATGAATGCCGCGATGGTGGGATGGATGAAGCATCCCACAGGAATGCAGGGGGCTCCCCAGCATGCTCAGCAGCAGACCTGGAAGTGGACCAGAAGCACTACCAGTCCATTTCTGGGTCCACCAGGGAGTGTGCAGGGGACCTCCCCACGCCCTTCTGGCTCAGTGATTGGTGCCTCCTGGGTCTGGGGGGGCACCCAGGGTTCCCCCTGTAGCTGATTGCTGAACCAGGGTGGTGCAGGGGACCCCCCTGCGAGCTCGGCGGCAGACCCAGAAGTGGACTGGAAGTATTTCTGGTCCACAACTAGGTTCGCTGCCAAGCACATGGGGGGGGCCCCCATGCTCCTGTGGGACACTCCATTCACCCCACCATTGCAGCATTCTCAAGCCACGCATTGGTACCTAGAGGTATGTAGAAAAAACATTTAAAGCTGTGTCTGTATCGCTGAATCTCTGAATCAGCATTGAATCTTCAGATTTGGATTTGGCCGAATCAAATCAGGGACAGTAATCCGAATCAACTAATCAAATCACTGTCCCCAGTTTGGGCCAAATCCAAATCAAATACCGCCTATTTTGCACACCCCTATTACATGGTAATGCTCTACTACTCAGTTAATTCATCTACTGTGCAGTAAAGCATCTCATGTTGATTCACCCACTGAAATGAAGCTGCATCTGTAGTGAAATGCCTCTGCTTTAAAATTACACATAGTATTATGTTGCTGAACTAGTTTGAGAAGATCACACTTGACTGGGGTCATCTTGAGCACATAGGGAGGTAAAGATATACTCATGTAAATTAGTTTGCCCAGAACACCTGGATCACCCCTCCCACTCCTACAGAAGTACTTTGGGACCCTTACTGACCAAGGGCAAGGGTCCTCAAGTCCATCTCATCTGAAACATAGTGCTCTCCAGCCACACAATGCAACAGAAAGCATAATGGGTCACCAGAAAAGTACAGATTTAGAGGGAGGTATGCCACCAACTGAATAGGCACTTGAGCACCTACTCTAATAAATCATAAGACCAAATTCAGCCACAATGTAACAAGCAGAAGACTTCATTGGAGTTGCACCCCACATACAAAAGGGCTTACTTTTGTTCCTAGAATCATTTGCAAGGAAATGTTAATGGGACACTGGTATAAAAGGGAGTGGGGTGCAGGAATGAATGGATACTTAAGAGGAGTAGTTGTCCAAGAAAGCCATCTTAATTTTAGCTATTTCAGGCATCAAATGCTTTTTCTGGTAGATATAATGAGAAAAATGTGACTTGCTGCTTGACAGATGATTTTTCTTCCTTCCTCCAAAAGGCAAGGTGTCAAAAGTATCTGGGTTGTCTTGAAGGGAGTCTCTTGTATGTCTTTTATTCCCCATGCAAAGGTAACTTTGGAAGTCTCTCTCTTGCTGATGACTCATGCACTGAATTTTAAAGCTGCGGATGAAATTGGGCTCTCTGGGAAGAGAGAGTAAGGAAAGATAATGCTTTTTTAGCCTAGAAGTAAAATATCAGTTTTTTTAGAGTGACCCATTATCTATAATGAACCATCACTAACAGAAATATACAAAGAGGACCACAAACTAGAACAGCTGGAACTCAA
>NW_005842853.1:74003-92179 GCF_000455745.1 Alligator sinensis | reverse complement strand
TGTCTCACAGGACTGCAAGACTATATATTTGTAGCAGGCTAGACAAGTGGTGTGAATGTGGTCTAGGGACTGGGTCCCACACTCAGGGTCAGTCCATGTGCCCGATCCACCACAGGGTTGGCATGCTGGATCCAGCCACAGCATGACCCCACGAACTGGCCCAATCCCTCCCACTGCTTCCATTCAAAGAGCAACCATACACCAGTGTGATCTGGCACATGGGTTCATGTCATCCAGACCACAGGCTTCTCCATGGGTCTGGAAATTTGGCAATGCGAGAATGGTGGTATTATTTATTGCCATGGCTTTGAGAGCAGTTAATGCTGGTACTGCTTGCCCACCTCCAGATTGCCAGACCCATGGGAAGCCCCATAGGCTAGATGACACAGCTCCATTGGCTAACTCTGGCTTGCAGACTGGAGTCAAGCACCACTTATACACAGATACACAACATAGATGTCTTGGGGCTATAAAAAAAATATTCAAATCACTGCCACCTGGGAACCATCTATTGCTCCAAGGCTGCTTTTTACATGTTGTTGTTTATGGCCACGTATCGGCAAACTGTCTAATCTTAATAAGATTTTAGTAGGGTAGGAATAGCAGGGGAGAGCATAGCTTAGGATACTTTGAGTCAGAAAGTATTCCAGATCCATAGTCAAACGTGTCATATCAGTGTTACACTATATGGCCGGGTACAAACATTATACTTTTACAGGTATAAGTGAGCAGTAACCAAACAGAAGTAACAGAACAGAAGTTCAGCACACAAAGACTGATTTAAAAATGGTGAAACCCAATCTAAGATTTGCTCCCCCCTACCAAAAGGTGAATGTGTGTTCTGTTAACTACTGATCAAAACTACACCGCTTACAGGAAACCATGTAATTTAGATTGATTACACCTTAAGCTTTTTGAATGTCTATGCCTAGTCTATATGATCAATCTTCAACAAACCTCCATTTACTACCAACAGAAGCCTCTATCTGCTAATGTGACTATCACCTATGGTTAAAAGAAACAAGAGACTCAACAGCAGTTTTGCCTCCATCTCTCTTAGAATTGGGGTGAAAACTACAGGGTTTTCTATCTTAAGAGGAATGGCTGAGATTTTCAGCAGTAGATGGTGATTTTAGGTACACATGATTTTGAACACCCAACTTGAAACACCTCACAGGCACCAACTTTTCTGTGGAATGGCACCCTGCACTTTTTTGTTGTCTCAGGATGGGCACCCAAAAGGCAAGTCACTTTGAAAATCCTGGTGATAGAACTACAGCTTGCATCATCACTGCTGTTCTCAACTCTTCCTGGTGCTCAGACAAGTGGAGATGGGGCATTACAACAAGACCAGAGCATCTCTTATGCTGAGACATGTAAAGAATAAGTCAGAGAGCACACACATTACTTAGCTATAACTAGTGCACACTGCATGCTTTGTGAAGAATAGCACTGAAGAAAAAATACTTCAGACAAACCCAGAGCAGCCACAACTGTTAATTAATGTACCCCATACTATTAGAGTTTATGGAAGAGGCTGGAAAAGAGGTAAGAGTTATCTATGTCTTATTTGGAAAAGGCTAGGAGTGATGTCCTGCATCTCATAGGCACATCACAAACTTGAAAGGGTGGCGGGGTTGGGGGGAGTAACTTTAACCTACAGATAAGCCCACCCAAGTCCTGGCCTGTTTCAAGGATAGAAAGACCCCTAGCAGACACTTAGCTTGAGGACATGTCTAAAGTGTGGCAGGCTCCACAGGCTGCCTTATGGACTGCAGGACCACATGCTGCATGGCTGCCCCTGAATCAGTCTCTCGCTCTAGCCCTGCCTCCCCCACAACAGAGTTTGTGAAGGGGTTCCTCTGGAAACCACTGTCTCCCACAATGGTGGCATCAGGGAAATACTTAACTAGAAACAGGCAGGGCTTTGAGGTCCCCTTCACAGCTTTCCCACTTTATCTGACCTACAAGGGCTTGAGAGAGGGTACTGATCTCATCTCAGATGCCTCAGAAGGGAGAGTTCACAATACGATAGATGACATTGAAAGATTAAAGGACCATCTATATTAGGAAAATGACTCACCCTGGCTATCATTGTTAGCAATAAATATTCCTTTCTCCTCTGTCATCCAGGGCTGTTGAAAATGGTTTAACTGCTTGTATACCTGGGACAACCATTTTCAGCACTGCCACAGAAAGCAGGCTAGAGACCATGTCTCTCACTTTTCTGTAAAGGTGCTGAAATAGCTTTGTCTTGTCCACGACAACCTCTAAGTTTCTCATCACTGCTTGAGGACAGACATCTTTAGTAACGGAGCATTAGCCTGACAAGACAGGCACTGGGAATTGAATACAAGTGTCCTCTTAGCTTTTTGCAAGGTTGTTGTCCTTCAGAACAGAAGGCTCTAAAATGGGGAGTCCTGATGAAAGTTAAGTAATAGCAAAGTGGTTGCCAATTCATAGACAACTTCTTTTGTTTTATGAAGTCCCCTGTGATAGTCTTCAGAAAGTCCAGGCTCATTCAGAACATGACCAGAGATTAATTTACAAAATGAGCTGCCTCTCATGACTGCAAGATGGATACATTTACATGCAAACACATATATAATTTACATGCAAACATGGGACTGGAATGTACCTCCCAAGCTATCAAGTCCAGTCCTACAAATCCTCAGACAACCATTAGTCCAAAATGTTGTATACCAGAACCTCAAAGGATCCTATTTAAAAAATGTTAAAACTCTCTATAACATGCTATGGGTAAAAGAGCAGAGGGGCACTAATATATTAGCTCCTGAAATAGCAAAGAATGTGTTAGGTTACAACAGGATGGTCCAACTTCTAAGCTTCTAGGAAACACACCAGCAGGGGCCACATCAGGCAAACCACAGGCCACCATGCCACACAGACTGTTTCCCCTGCTGCCCCTCATGTGGCCCCCACTGCTGCACTGCGCAGCCCCTGCAAAGTTGCACCTTGTGGACATGATCACCCCCCACCACTGCATCAGGTGCCCCATACAGCCACAATCTCCCTCCTTGTGTGCTCATGATCCCCTCAGCTCCTCCTCTCCTCATCCCACACCCTCCACCCCCAGTACACAGGCATGATTCACTCTCAGCTCCCCATACTGCACCACACTGACCCACCACCTGAAGCAGGGGCAAGAAATGGCAGCCAGAGGAGGAAGGGGGAGCACAGAGACTTTGGCTGTTTAGGAGGAGCAGTAGTTGGGTGAGAGCCCAGGAACCACAACTTAACCCCTCACAAGCCACATACAGACACCCCCATGTTAAAATATACTCAGATTTCAGGAAAAGGACTGTGCCCCACGCTGACAGAGACAGGGAAAACGTTCCAATAGTTCTTGCCTATTTAATTTGGGAGAAGAATTCTTTCATGACCCAAAACATGATGATCAGTTTGACCCTCAGTGTATGAGGAAGACCCATGAGCCAAGCACCTGAGAGGTTTCATTGATCCTTAACTGAATCAGAACACCACAGCCAAAAACTCACAACTCTAGCTGGCACCAATGTCCCATGCTTCAGAGGAAGGTGGAAAAAAATTATCCAAATAATGATTTTATGACGAAAAAAATTCTTCCTGGGCACATTTATACGTGCATCCAACTGCACCATTGTTACTATGCAGTCATTTAGTACTTACAGGTTTCATAGACATTAGGGCTGGAAGGGACCTCACAAGATCATCAAAGTCAGCTGAGGTCAGATCACCCCCGCAAGATAAGCATCCAAGCATTTTTTAAAAGTATCCAGAGTAGGTGCTTGTACCACTTCTTGGGAAGTCTATTCCAGACTTGGGAGACTTGGATGGTAAAGAAGTTTTCCTTATGTCCAGTCTAAAATGGTCTTCCAGCAGGTTGTGACCATTAGACCTTGTCTTCCCTTGCGTTGCCCTGCTGAATAGACATTCTCCCAGTTCCTGATGCACACCCCTTAGATACTTGTAGGCTGCCAACAAGTCCCCCCTGAGCCTTCTCTTCTCCAGGGAGAAGAGTCCCATGCCTCTCGGCCTCTCCTCATAAGGCCTGCTCTCTTGACCTCTAATCATGCATGTTGCTCTCTTCTGGACTCTCTCAAGCTTCTCCACATCTTTTCTGAAGTGTGGAGCCCAGAATTGGATGCAGTACTCAGCCTTGGTGAGGCCTCAGCTGGAGTAAAGTGGGAGGATGACTCCTTGGGTCTTGCTTGAGATGCATCAGTAGATGCAAGCCAGAGTTTTATTTGCTTTGCCAGCTGCGGTATTGCATTGATGGCTCATGTTCATCTTGTGGTCAATCATGACCCCCAAGTCTCTTTCAGTCGTGGTGCTAGTGAGTGTAGCACAGCTGAGAATCCCCATCATATTCATAGGCTTTCTCCCTTCCACATGAACCCCTGCGCTAACTCACACGCTGGGGCCCAGACTGCACCTGTTTGCATAGGTCTGGTTGCGCAACTCCCTGGAGGGGCTGGGCTATGTAGGAGCCGGGGGAGGGGCATGATCTTCCTCTGCTCCACTCAGCTGCCTCCCACTGCTGATCCTGCCTACCAACCACAGTTCCCACTTACCTCCTGGCTCCATGCTGGGGCGTTGGGGGTCTTTTGCTCTCAAGAGCATGACAGGCTTCCACTCACATATTTCCAAGAGCTGGTCCCAACTTTAGCACATACTAAATGACTGCACAGTAACTGCTGGCACTGTGCAGTCCCGGCGCCACACGGGTCATTTCCGAACCTACTGCACAGTAGCTCGTTGCTACTGCGAAGCAGTGGTGGCATCACAGTTCATGTCCACCAACACTATGTTGTCATAGCTCATCACTATGGCAATGTAGCGTCTCACGTAGACACACCCTCTATTTCCTGCAGGCAACCCGCAGAAAGCCTGAAACGTAAGATTATTAGATACCTCTCACACAGTGGTAGTTTCTTTTCAGCCTTATTAATGGAGATACCAGATACTCAGATCCACATATCTGATGCTCTGATTACTAATTCAAGAACATGCATAGCCTAACATACTGTAGTTTTCATCAGCAGGGATTCTGGTTTTCTCTGATAAAAAAAAAATCCCCAATTTTGGGATTAAAAAAAGTAACCCAAAATCCACATCCAAACTTTAAAACCAACATCCTCAGAGGGGCAGTTCCATTTCCATTCAGGCAGTGATGATAAAGTCAGTTGACTTCTTGGCTCATTCTCATTTCCCTGATTCTTGTTACTCTCCCTCCACTCCATAAGTGTTAATGACCCTCTCTCCTTTTCAATGGTTTTGATGCTCCACTATCCTTCCTTTTGCAAGTTTGCTTTCTGTTTACCATTCCTGGTAATGTCTCTCTTCTATTTCACAGCCCTGTAGACTACTTTTAGCTCTAGCTAAAAGCCTTAACTCAGGTGTAGTAATATTAACTCCAGTGTAGAAATGACTGATAGTGAAGTACTGGAGACACTGTCAAGATGCTCAAGAAAGCTAGATTTTGTTTTATAAATCTTAGTAAGACACATATATTTAACTAGAATGACTAGAAGACTAATAAAACAATATCTTTTGACTACTTTGACTATTTTTGCCTAGTTTGTTGTGTTTTTTAACCTATATAGTAAACTAGTAAATTATTACTAATTATCTAGTAAATTAGTGCACTGCTAATAGTTATATTTGTAAAGTGCTAGTCCCCTAGCATATTAGTAAAGCATCTAGTTTCTCTTTAAGTAAAGATAAATAGATGTTGTGTCATATGTGATGATGTGCAATACCCACTGTACCCCCCTTTTCAAAATCATACATCCGCCCATGGATGGCACAATCTGTAGACATTGGTGAACTGTGATGCCCTTGACTCCCAAAAAGCATTTTTCCTGTTTGTAGAATGCATGCCCATGTACAGGGACCAATTTGAAAAGCTGTTTCCCCAGAAGAAACTTACTGGAAGACCTTTATTAAGAACAGCTTACAGGGACTTCAGAATCAAAGATAGCTGCTTTATGAAGAAACAGAACAGCCCGAGTAGCAGGGAAAGATAAAACAGCCCAGAGAGGACTTTGATGTTATCTAATTGTGCCTCCTTAAATAATTTTAAAGCTCTGATTTCTCACCAAAGTAGAGATAAAATAAACTGGGGGGGAGGGGGGTCACAGAAGGTGAAGGTGGAGGTAAACCTGCAATCAGTAATAAATATGAAAAATAAAATTAAGACGATTGGGGAAAAAAGAAAAGAAAGGAAATTGCAGAGCAAATTGAGACTATAAAAAGTCATGAGAAGAAATAACCCTAGAATAAAAGGTGAAGCGAGATCCAGAAAATATTTAAAGCAGGTATTCCACTCCATCTTACAACTGAAAACAAAGGCAACCATCCTTATAAATAGAACACACAGAGATCTCTACTTTCCCCCCAGTTCAAACAAAGAGACATGATACTATATTTGCTCTGTTTTCAGCAGAAGTAGCAGATTCTAAAGAAGGTAGAGAGACCTCAGTTCCTACTCTGGGAGGATATACAAGTGCTTCAGGCTACTTTAAGGACAAGGAAGAAACTGAATTAAATTAAAGCATTTCTCACAAAAGCAAGTACAATACAGGTGAGGTTTTCCTTTTAAAAACTGATCACGTATCAAGAACAGCAGCATACTATAAAGGAGAAGAAAGAAGGTCTTAAAATCCTTGAGAAACTAAATGTAACAAAAAACACCCAGGAATCAGCCTAAGACTGACAGATAGGCATGCTCAAACGCATTCTAATTAGAGTACATTGGAGCAGACTTGATTAATCGAGTCTGCTGGAGCATTTTAATTAGAACGCTCCAGTGTGCTGCAGCATCATGTGTATTCAGTGTCCCATATTTTAAAATGGCAGTGGGGGCACTAACTAAAACTCATCAAATTACTTTTAGTTAAAGCTCCCCCATCATCATTTTGAAATACGGGACGCTGAGTACACATGAAGCTGGGTTCTTTTAATTAGAGCACTGTCTGGGAGCCACTCTAATTAAACTGCCCCTTTCCCCCCCCAACCTCCCCCCACACACACACACCCTAGAGTACATGTATAGACACCCCTTAATACTAGATGGCAAACTCAAGCCCAGGAGAAAGAAAGGATAAGGAGACTGGAAACATTTCACAAGACTAGGGGTACTGAAGAGGATCTGAGAGGGACTGGAATAAGAGTATGAGAGAAATTAAAAGAAAAAATGGGAAGGGCAATATCAGAAGCAGGAAAAAGGTAAAAAAACAGCAATGTTGGAAGCAGAAATAATTAGGAAAAGGTGGGAGTAAAGACATATTCTGAGATTAAAAGCAAAGGGTAAGGGAGTGTCGGGGCCGAGGGGCTGTGGCCAGCAGCCCGGGCACGTGGGCCGGGGAAGTCGGCACGGCGAACTAGAATTAGGCACTGACGCGTGGAGGTTGATTAAAGATTATTTTACTTACACCGTAGATGGTCGCGGTGCAGGCAGGAAAACTTGCTTGGTTACAGTTGTAGACAGAAGAAAAGAAGAAAAACTCGAACGATGAGAGCTCTTTAAACCGATACGAGAGTCCGCACTGTGGCTCTCAACGAGCGCGCAGGGCAGGGGTACGTCAAGGATCATCCGGTGACGGGGAGAGATTCTTGATGGGCAATCAAACCACCATTCGGTCCGAGATATACGTAGAAATCCACGAGATAATCGTGGACTCCTTGCCGGAATTCTCCCGAAATTCTCGGAATCGGGGTTCTCAGGATCCTCCTGAGATTCTCGGAGATCTCCGACTTGGGCGGAAACTGCTCAAGCCTCTTATACAGCTAGCAAGCCAATCGCTAGCAGCCACGTGGGAATAATTTAGAACCAGCCAATAATGGGGAACAAATTTGCATGCGAGCAGCAGGAACTCCTTTGCACCAGGGTTCTCTCTCTGCAGCTGAGAATCGCACTGTGCAAAGAAAGCTCCATGTGGCGGGAAATAATTCTGCAGTGCCGAAGCGCACACACAATCATTGGGTAATGACAGGGAGCAGTAGAGGGATATAAATATAGTGTAACATGGGAAGAGACTGGGGAGGCCTGAAATACAGCTCTACACAACTGCCCCCAGAAAACAGAATCTGATAAACTGTGATATAGTGCCATGACCAGCCCAACATGGGAGTCAGGAGCCTCCCAGTATGGAGTTCACTGCTCAAGTGTGGAGGACTTAAATATTCCCTTGTATCTGTGAGTTACGGTGAATCTTCACATTTTAGGAAAGGGATAAAGGGTACAAGCGTACAGATCATTTGGAGATCGAAAAGGAAGGGAAATTGGACTGGGTAAATAATGAAGGTGGGGAGAAAGGAGAGCACACTAAAGGGTAAAGGTGTAAAATAAGAATCATTTGGGAACACACATCGGAGGGAAACTGGATGGGGTAAATTATGAGGGGGGAAAGGGGGAATGAGGGGGCTTTAATAAATAAAGTTAATTTTAGGGCAAAAATGTATACAAGAATACACTGAGATCAAAACAGTATTGAGGTATATTAAGCAGACCAGACATAATCTAGATATGCTATATTTCTTATTTTCTTACAAAGAGGTGAAGGCAATTCTAGCTAATATATATTACACCAGCCAGTCACTGTTTTGCAGAAACCATTTACAGCAAAAGGTCTGTTACCTGGCATCCATGGGGAATGGGGGAGGAGGGGGCAGATAACCAAATATGACAGTTATCTGAGAAGCATCTTTGCCTGTTCGGGCCGCCACCCCTCCCACCACATCCAGTGCACCAGGGCTTTCGCTCCATGGCATCAGTGTGCCAGGGGACAGGGAGGGGGGCCCTGCACAGGCTGCTTTACCCTGGGCCATGGTAAGCGAGGAAGAAGCGGGACTTGGTGAAACCGGAAGTGCCACGGTGGGACTTTCGGTTTCACTTTTGCTGCGTCAATCGGCCGGTGGTTCCACGTCGATCGGCATGCCGGTTAATAGAGAGTTCTGGATAACACAGTGCCAGATAACACAGCTTTTACTGTAGATGGTTTTAATATTAATGAATATTTACATATATAAACATTATATCGGTAGTATAGATGAGCTATAAAAATTGTTGTACATTATTTCTTTTTTAAGTATTGAATAACTCTAACTTCATGTAATTCCTGTGGATTTCTCCGATGTTAGAATTTTGTTTCTATATTTGCCTGGATTTAAAAAAAAAAAAGTTAGAAAAAGCAAAGAAATCTTCTAATTACCACTCTCAATTTGTTCCTGATCAGTTTGTACCCACTGTATCCTGTTATAGTACTGATCTTTAACCTGAGGAGCCTTTCTCCCTCCCTGAAATTCACCCCAGGAATGTATCTATAAAGAGTAATGAGACCCCTTTCAACCTTTATTTTGCCAAGCTAAACAAGCCAAGATCTTTTCATTTCCTCTCATAATAGGTTCTCCATTCCTCTAACAGTCTTAGTAACCTTTCTTTGTATCTGTTTTAGTTTAGATTTATTGATTTAAACATACATAGCCAGAACTATGCATAGCTTTCTAAACAGGTTCTTACCAAAGCCTTGTACAGTGGTACTAGTTCTTCATTGTCTCTCTTGAATATACCCTACCTAACACTCCAAATTTGCATTTATTTTTTTTCACTGCCATATTACACTTGCAGTTCTTGGTCATCCCATGATCAGCTTACATACGCATGTCCCTGTCTTCTGCCATTGCCTCTAGTCTAAGTCCACATCTTATAGAAACATTCTTGTCATTGAACCTTAGAATGCATTTCTTTGCATTTTGTAGTAAAACTTCATGCCAGTTGTACTGCTCCACTCCAGAAGGTTACCTTCTTCTCCTTGTATAATAATACAGTGCTCCTCCCTATTGGCAATGCCTCCCAACATTGCATCTTCTACAAATTTGCAAGCACATATGTAGTTCTAGTATCAAGGTCACTAATGAAAGTATTCAACAGGATAGAGTTCAAGAATGACTCCAGAGGAACACCACTAGTAGCCCCTCTCCAGCCTCTCACAAGCATAATACTCCTCAATGATGACTTTGCTTGTTATGATAGAGTCAATAATGACCACACCCTTCACTGTCTCAAAAACTTTAGCCATGACTACTAACTGAGATTATCATCATCACCCCAACACAAGTCCCCCAGACACTCTACCCTGGACTCACTGTCCCTCACTGCCCTTTATATATTGCCCCTTTCACCTCAAATGCCCCCTGGCTCTACTTTTTTCCCCATTATGCCAAACAACCCATGATCAGCCCCACTCCATCATGCCACAAACCCATCAGAACCCCATCCCCTCACTCCTCACTGAGTCTTACCCTGTCCCCTCATTGCCCTCAAGACCCCACTACACCCTGCACAGACTCATCCCCATCACACCTCAGCACCTTTAACTAGACTCAGCGAGCTTTAAACTAGACTCGCCGGGGGAGGGGGCTGCAGGAAGACAAGGAGACGCCATCAGGGCAAGAGGTGCAAAGGTAAGTAATGGGGGTCCTGATGGTCTGCCTAATTGGGGGGGGGGCACACGGTCTTGCAAGGCCTTAAATGCCTGTACACCAATGCTCGTAGCATGGGGAACAAACAGGAGGAACTCGCCCTCAGAATAGCTAGTTCAAATCCAGATGTCGTAGGGTTAACAGAGACGTGGTGGGACTCGTCCCATGACTGGGCAGTTAACATTAGGGGCTATAGGCTGTACAGGCAGGATAGAGAAGGCAGAAAAGGTGGGGGGGTGGCACTCTATGTCAAGGAGCACTACACATCCTCTGCCAGCAGAATGGGGTCAGGGGAAGGGCAAGCTGAAGTGCTCTGGGTCAAGATCCAGGGGGGGCAAGGCGAGAGGGATTTGACGGTGGGGGTCTATTACAGACCCCCCAATCAAGAGGAGGAGCTGGACAGGGAATTTTCAGGCCAGCTTGCGGAGACACTAAAAGCAAGGGATGTAGTTGTCATGGGCGATTTTAATTACCCGGACATCTGCTGGGAGGAGCAGTCAGCCGGGACGGACCGCTCCAGGAGGTTCTTGGCCGAGTTGCAGGACCTCCACTTGATTCAGGAGGTGCACAGTCCCACCAGAGGAGATGCTCTGCTGGACCTGGTCCTGGCCGCAGGCGACGACCTGGTAAGAGGCCTCCAGGTTCTTGACCACCTGGGCAATAGTGATCATCGCGTGCTGGAATTCACCATCCAGCGTAGAGTGTCAAGGGCCCGCAGCAAGGTGGTGGCCCTAGACTTCAGGAGGGCCAACTTCAGTGAGATGAGGAGATTAGTGGGAGAGGAACTGGGGTCCTTGAGGGCAGAGGAACTCAGCGTCCAAGAGGAGTGGTCGTTCCTTAAGGAAACGATACTCGGGGCCCAAGGGGTGTCCATCCCGACAAGAAGCAAGGCGGGCAGGAGTGTCCAAAAGCCCCCCTGGCTCACCAAGGGTGTCCGGGAATGCCTGCTTGCCAAAAGGGTGGCGTACGCCCGGTGGAAGGGGGGTGTAATCTCCAAAGAGGAGTATACCTCCTCTGCTCGGGCCTGCAGGCGGGCTGTTAGGAAGGCCAAGGCGGAGATAGAGCTCGGATTAGCGTCCAGGATTAAGGATAACAAAAAGTCCTTTTTCAAATATATTGGGAGGATGAAGAAGGCGCCGGGTAATGTGGGGCCCCTGCAGGATATGCGGGGCAATCTGGTGGTTGCGTCAGAGGATAAAGCGGACCTCTTTAACCAATTCTTCACCTCCGTTTTCTTGTGCAGGGACCGGGACTTCCCTGCTGTGATAGAAGCCGGACGCGAGGGGATCGCCTTCAGACCTCAGGTTGGGGAGGACCGGGTTAGAGAGCTTCTGGAGGGGCTGGACGCGTTCAAGTCAGCGGGTCCGGATGCTCTCCACCCCAGGGTGCTGAGGGAGCTGGCTGGGGTTATTGCAGGGCCCCTGGCACGGCTCTACGAGCGATCGTGGTGCTTGGGCCAGGTGCCAGACGATTGGAAGGTAGCTAATGTGGTCCCCATCTTCAAAAAAGGGAAAAGGGAGGACCCGGGCAATTATAGGCCCGTCAGTCTTACCTCAATCCTGGGGAAGCTCTTTGAGAAGATCATCAAGGAGCACATTTGTGATGGGCCGGCATCCGAGATGATGCTCAGGGGCAATCAGCATGGATTTATTAGGGGGAGATCATGTCAGACCAACCTGATTGCCTTTTATGATCAGGTCACAAAGGCCATGGACGCAGGTGTCGCGGTGGATGTAGTCTTTCTGGACTTCAGCAAGGCCTTTGACACCGTCTCTCACCCCATCCTAATTAATAAACTAGGCGACTGTGGCATAGATGCCTACACGGTCAGATGGATTGCAGATTGGCTGAAGGGTCGCACTCAGAGGGTGGTGGTGGATGGATCATACTCGACTTGGGGGGAGGTGGGTAGTGGAGTCCCCCAGGGCTCGGTCCTGGGGCCTGCGCTGTTCAATTTCTTCATCAGCGATCTTGATGTTGGGGTGGAGAGCAACCTGTTTAAATTCGCTGATGACACCAAAATTTGGGGGGAGGTGAGCACGCTAGCAGGGAGAGAGAGATTGCAGAAGGATCTGGATAGGTTACAGGGGTGGGCAAACAGGAACAGGATGTGTTTCAATACGGACAAGTGCAGGGTGCTGCACTTGGGTAGTAGGAACCAGCAGCACACATACAATAGGGAACTCCCTACTTGAGAGCACGGAGGCGGAAAGGGATCTTGGTGTCATTATTGACTCCAAGATGAACATGGGCCGACAATGCGAGGTCATGGTTGGCAGGGCTAACCGGACCTTGTCGTGCATCCACAGGTGCATCTCGAGTAGAGCCAGGGAGGTGATCCTCCCCCTCTATGCGACACTGGTCAGGCCGCAGCTGGAGTATTGTGTCCAGTTCTGTGCGCCCCATTTCAGGAGGGATGTGGACAACATGGAGGGGGTCCAGAGGAGGGCCACCCGCATGATCCAGGGACAACAGGGCAGACCCTACAGTGAGAGACTGCGGGACCTGAACCTATTCAGCCTCCACAAGAGAAGGCTGAGGGGGGACGTGGTGACCGTCTATAAACTCACTAGGGGGAACCAGAAGGGTTTGGGGGAGACGCTGTTTCCCCTAGCCCCCGCTGGCATAACAAGGAGTAATGGGCACAAGTTGATGGAGAGGAGGTACAGATTGGGCATCCGAAGAAACTACTTCACAGTTAGGGCGGCTAGGAGCTGGAACCAACTTCCAAGGGAGGTGGTGCTGGCCCCTACCCTGGGGATCTTTAAGAAGAGGCTGGATACCTACCTGGCTGGACTCATTTGAGTCCCATTTTTTGTTTAGGGTTCTTTTGTTGTTCTCCCGCCCTGGCGGGGGGTCGGGCTAGATCTATTAGGTCCCTTCCGACCCTGAAACTATGAAACTATGAAACCTCTGACCTTTCGGCATCCCCCTGACACCTCACTGATCCCCTCGTGGAAACCTCACTGCAGCCCCCCTCACCCATCATCCTTCTTGCTCCCAACCCTCCTCACATTCCATTTAACCCCAACAGATCTCACCACCCCCCTCAGCCCCAAATCCCATCTATCTCTATATCCCTTCTGTTTAAAATATGTTTGTTACATATTTAACGACAAAGCAGTCAATTACTTAGCAATATACATTGTCACATGGAAACCACATTATTTTCCTATGGTTTCCAAACCTGGTAAAGTTCTCCAGAATAAAGACAAACAGAAAATATTTTAAAGATGTGTTCAGTTTGTTCTGTGGTCCATTGTTGCCCTCAGGCAGAACAACAAGGAAATATGCAGCAACAACATGGGTACCTTGGATATATGCTATTTTTACAGGATTTTTTGCTGTTCTTCTCACTACAGCATCTGTGCTCCTTCCCCAAGTACATTAAACAACATAACTAGCATCTGTTACTTAGGTTCACTGAAGTATGCTTTGTTTGAAGGAGAGTTAAGTATATGCATATGACTCTGCATTTGATAGAGAAGGAACACTGAAGGAGTGTGCCTTTCACTCAGCCAAAAATAAAAAGTGTGTTTGCAATGGCCCTTAGTTGCCACGGGAGTCTGCTGTAGTCTCTGATGGTCCCCACGCACAATCTAATCTTCTTTAGATTATCAATCCTGTCCCATTTGCAATTATTTTCAGATGAGAAGGAGCCAAGGATGAGTGGGATTATACAAAGTTTATTTTTAATTCAGAAAGGTTGGGGAAAATAATGGAGGAGAAAGAACAAAAGAGAAAAGCAGACAAGAAGCTGAAGTATAAGAGAGAAAAAACAGGTCATGAATTTATTACAAGAAATGCTTTCAGTCTAGCTCCCTTTAATGTTTATGTACTTTCCTAAACACTCCTCCAATCATCTTGATTACATTCATAGAGAGTTAAAATTTACTGTATTCATAAAATATTTTCAGGCTAGAACATGGCTAATGTTAATCTAAACAAAAAATGCTTCCACAGGAATCTAAACATAAAGGCTAGGGACAGATATTACATATAACCCGGTTTAAGTGATCCGAACCTGGTTTAAACCTGTAACAGAACAGATGCATATAACCAGTGCACGTAAACCAGTTTGAAAATGGCTGAAACCAGTTTGAGATAAACCTGGTTGAATGAAGTATCAGACTTAACTGATTTGGCTCAAACCAGTTTATGCAACATCTGCCCCAGAGCCCTTGCTGGTTTAAGACAAAACAGAGTCCCCCAGCATCCCGGCATGCTCTTTGGGCTGGGTGGGGCTCTCTGCTCCAAGGCAGAGCTTGCCCCTCCCCTCTGCTCCCTGGCTGGAGCTCCAGTAGAGACTGCAGGTACAGCCAGATCTGCCTAGCTTCCTCCTGCCCTAATTTCTTCTCCCCCTCCCCCACTTTGCTACTTTCTGGACAAGCAGGGACCCTGCATTCCTTCCTCCTATCTCCCATAGCACGAACCCAAGCCCCACGGACCCTAGGCATGTGGTATGCTAGCTAATACTGAGAGGTGTCTCTGTGCATGAGTGTCTCCAAGTTCACTGGGACAAGCAGGCAGAACATTAACTGCTTAGGGCTTTTTGGAGCTGTTTTGCTGATGAGGTAATAAACACTTATCAGCCCCCTGCTGGCTTGCTCACCTGTCAGTTTGCTGCAGACAGTATAAAGAAGCAGGGAGGGAGACTGAAAAGCTCTGCATCATCAGTAGATGCATGCACTGCACACCCTCTTTGCCTCAGAGTGCTAGCAGGGAGCTAGCAACATTCCTGCCTCTTGAGCAGCCAGCAGAGAAAAGCCTGGGATGATGCAGACAGCCCTCCCTAGTCAGAGGTCCTGCCAGGGCCTGGCCACATCCCGCCCCCCACCAGCTCAGTTATGTGAAAGAGAAGGGAGGGCTGGTCTAGCACCCCACTCCCCACTCCCAGGCTTCTAGCCTAAGCCACTGCAGGCATATGCCTCAATTTCCTCAGTCCAGAGAGTATGTCTGTCCAGTTACAAACCGGTTCAGCATAGCCAAGTTCGACTAACCTGCAAAGGTACTGAATCAATTCAGGCTCAGGCTTTTTGAATGTCTGTCCCTAGCCAAACAGCCTGTGAATACTGAAAGAAGTGTTTGTGAAAGCCAAAGGTACTCCCAAATCACTGCACCCTCAAGTTTTAGAGTGAAGGTAAGGACTATGCAGAAAGGATTTAAGATAAGACTGGCATCATTTTTCTTTTAAGTCAAACTTTATCATGACTTCTGACAAGTTAAAGAATACCATTTATGTTCAGAACGTTAGCTAATTTACATATCTATATTTTACACACTTCAATAAAAAAAATTGAGTTGAACAGTCAGGCACTCAAATATTAGGAAATTCCAGAATTAATGTTGTCTATGCAATCTTAATTCAGCCCTGCGAGGCACATGCATTATGCTAGTCTTTACTTACAATACCAGATGCCTACTTTTCCTCAGGAACCCTCCCTCATTCAGTGTACAAACTAGATGCTTGTGACAGAGGGCAACCTCGAGGCCAAGCCATAAGTTGGCCCACCCACCTGCCCAGGGCAGTCTGCCCTAACTTGCCTGCCACAACTTGAATATTAGATTCATAGATGTAGGGTGGTAAGGGACCTAAGTAGATCTTCAAGTCTGACCCCCTGCCCTGGACAGGAGAGAATAATGGACTCATATGACCCCAGCTAGGTAATTATCAAGCCTCCTCTTAAAGACCCCCAAGGTAGGAGCCAGCACCACTTCCCTTGGAAGTTGGTTCCAGTTCCTAGCCGTCCTGACTGTAAAGTCAGGCTGTGAAGTCAGGACCTTCTAATGTCCAGCCTGAACCTACTCTCAAACAACTTATGGCCATTATTCCTTGTTACTCCGGGAGGTGCTTGGGGGAACAGGGCCTCTCCCATTCCCCACTGGTCCCCCCTGGTCAGTTTATAGATGGCCACCAGGTCCCCTTTCAGCTTTCTCTTGTGAAGGCTGAACAGGTTCAGGTCCCATAGCTTATCCTCGTAGGGTCTTCCCTGCTGCCCCCAATCATGCTAGTGGCCCTCCTCTGGATCCTCTCAATGCTGGCCACATATCTCCTAAACTGTGGCACCCAGAACTGGATGCAATACTCCAACTGTGGCCTGACTGGTGTCGCACAGAGGGGGAAGATCACTTTCTTGGCCCTGCTTGTGATGCATCTGTGGATGCATGACAAGGTGCGGTTGACTCTACTGACCGTGTCCTCACATTGGCGGCCTATGTTCATTTTGGAATCGATAACGACTCCAAGATCTCTTTCTGCCTCTGTGCTGACGAGAAGGGAGTTCCTCAGCCTATAGGCATGCTGCTGGTTCTTCTGCCCCAGGTGCAGTACCTTGCACTTGTCAGTATTGAATCCCATCCAATTCTCATTTGCCCACCCCTGTAATCTGTCCAGGTCCAGGTGTATCCTGACCCTCCCTTCTAGCATGTCCACCTTGCCCCAAATCTTGGTGTCGTCAGCAAATTTGAACAGGGTGCTTTTCACCCCCTCGTCCAAGTCGCTAATAAAGAAATTGAACAGTGCAGGCCCAAGGATCAAGCCCTGGGGGACTCTACTGCCCACATCCCTCCAAGTCGAATATGACCTGTCCACCACCACTCTCTGGGTGCGGCCCCTCAGCCAATTTGTGACCCATCTGACTGTGTAGGTATCAATGCCACAGTCAACTAGCTTTTTAATAAGAATAGGGTTGGAGAGCGTGTCAAAGGCCTTCCTGAAGTCCAGAAAGACGTCCACAGCAACACCTGTGTCCAATGATTTTGTGACCTGATAGTAGAAGACAATCAGGTTGGTCTGACAGGACCTGCCTCTAATGAACCCATGCTGGTTGCCCCTGAGCATCATCCCCCCTGCTGATCCTTCCCAGATGTGCTCCTGGATAATGTTCTTAAATAGCTTTGCCAGGCTCAAAGTAAGACCTATGGTTGCCCGGGTCCTCCCTCCTCCCTTTTTTGAAAATGGGGACCACATTTGCCTTCTTCCAGTCTTCTGGCACTTGGCCAGAGCACCATGAGTGCTTGTAAAGCTGTGCCAGGGGCCCCACAATATCTCCTGCCAATTCCCTCAGCACCCTGGGGTGGAGAGCATCTGGACCTGCTGATTTGAACACATCCAGTCCCTCCAGAAGTTCCCTAACTTGGTCTTCCCTGATCCTAGGCCTGGCAGAGTATCTCCCGAGTCCATCCTGAATCTCGGTGGGGGAGTCCCGGTCCCTGCACAAAAAAATGGAGGCAAAGAAATTGTTAAAAAGGTCTGCCTTTTCCTCTGCTACAACCACCAGCTTGCCAAGCGTATCCCACAGGGGCCCCACGTTACCCTGTGCCTTCTTCATATTCCCTGTGTATTTAAAAAAGGATTTTCTGCAGAGTATCTCCCGAGTCCATCCTGAATCTCGGTGGGGGAGTCCCGGTCCCTGCACAAAAAAATGGAGGCAAAGAAATTGTTAAAAAGGTCTGCCTTTTCCTCTGCTACAACCACCAGCTTGCCAAGCGTATCCCACAGGGGCCCCACGTTACCCTGTGCCTTCTTCATATTCCCTGTGTATTTAAAAAAGGATTTTCTGTTGATCCTTGATGCTAGCCCTAGTTCTGTATCTGCCTTAGCTTTCCTAACAGCCCCCCTACAAACCCAAGGGATGGAAGTATACTCCTCTTTGGTGATAGCCCCTCCCTTCTACTGGGTGTATGGCTTT
>NW_005842853.1:62256-73951 GCF_000455745.1 Alligator sinensis | reverse complement strand
CCTGAATGCCGTTGGTGAGCCAGGGGGGTTTTTGAGCACTCTTGCCCCCTTTGATTCTCATTGGGATGGTCACCCCTTGGGCTCAGAGGATCGTCTCCTAAAGGAATGACTACTCGTCTTGGACACCCAGTTCCCCTACCCTCCAGGACCCCAGTGCCTTTCCTGCCAATCTCATCTCATTGAAGTTGGCCCTCTTGAAGTCAAGGGATACTGCCTTGCTGCAGGCCCTTGACACCCTGCGCTGGATGGTGAATTCCAGTAGGCGACGATCACTGTCACCCAGGTGGTCAAGAACCTGGAGTCCCCTCACCAGGTCATCGCCTGTGGCCAGGACCAGGTCCAGCAGGGCATTCCCCCTGGTGGGACTGTGCACCTCCTGGGTTAAGTGGAGGTCCTGTATTTCAGCAAGGAACTTTTGTGAGCGGTCCGACCTGGCTGACTGCTCCTCCCAGCAGATGTCTGGGTAATTTAGATCACCCATGACGACTACATCCCTTGCCTAAAGTATCTCCGCAAGCTGACCCGAGAATTCGTGGTCCAGCTCTTCCCCTTGGTTGAGTGGTCTGTAGTAGACCCCCACCGTTAAATCCCTTTCCCCACAACCCTCCTGTATTCTGACCCAGATCACTTCAGCCTGTCTTGACTAGGAGGTGTCCTCATGTCCTCCTATGGCCCCATCCCTCGGCAAAGCTAATTTAAAGCACGCCGTATGAGATCAACCAACCTGGAAGAAAAGACAACCTTGCCTTTAGGGGAGAGATGCAGCCCATCCCTCCCAAGCATTTCCCCTGTGTGAAAGTGTGGGTCATTGTCCAGGAACCCAAGGCCTGCTTGGCAGCACCAGCTCCATAGCTGCTGGTTAACCTCACCGATGCAGGCCTCGTGTTGCCATCCACGTCTACTTACTGGGAGAATAGAGGAGAATACCCCCTGTGCCCCTGTCTCCTTGAGCTTGGCCCCCCAAGGCCTCGAAGTCCTTCATGGCGTGGTCTGGTTTGCCCCTGGCCGCGTCATTTGTTCCCACATGGATAAGGACCATGGAGTATATCATTAACATGATATAATAAGCGGGAGGCTGCCCTTACATTAGCACCCCCTGTCATTGGGGTGCTATCCACAGCTCTGTACCTCCCCTACACCATGGCCCATGCCTCATAGATGGAATCCAAATTATATTTGCTCCCCAGTCTGAGGCCTGAGCAAACTCAGTCTGTTGTTGGTCTCTTGCTTGCACACTCATTCACACTGCTCCCCTCTCACAAGAGCCACATACACTCTGCCCCCCTCTCATAGGGGCCTCTTGCATACATCCTATCACTAAACAACACTCCACCACCCTTGCTCCCCTTGAACAACTCCTTTGGGCCTTCAGGCTTTGCTACTCTCACTCCAGCCCTGCAATGCAGCTACTTCAGTTCACTCATGCTCCCCTACTCTACATGGTAGCACCTTATGCCTTCACTAGGCTGCTTTCTGCCCTCACCGGGGAGGCAGATGGGCACACACACGCATATGCACATGGACCCACGCACGCACGCACACACTTGGGGTTGGCCCATGTATTCCCCGTCAAGCTGCCTTGGCAACCCTACTCAATATGCCCCTGCTGCAACCCTTCAAGCCACCCTCTGCAGCCCTACTCTGCACCCCAGATCACAGTCCTTCAGACACCCTGCTGTGCCGTACTCTGCATAGGCCCTCAACATAACTCTGTGCCCCTTGGGGCCTCTCAAAGTCACACTATACCCTTTGGGGCCTCCTATCATAATGCTACACCCCTTAGGACCTCCTCTTTGTTCCTATATACCCACCAGATGGTGTGGCTGGGGTTAAGGTGCCCCAACTCACCTTTCACTGGGGAGGTCCTGGCATTTAAGTGGGGCTGTCACGCCACTGGCAATCCCTCCAGGCCTCCCTACACTAGTAGGGTGCAGTTTTAGGTCATGCCCAGGACCAGGAGCCTCCAAACCATTCCCATAGCTCCTGTCCTTAGCTCCAAGATCTTCCTGAGCCATAGCTCAGGCAGCTGATGTTTCTCTCTCAGCCGCTGGCAGCAAACTGCTGCTTCACCCTATATAAACTGGCCACCTTAATCAGGTACCTGCCAGATGTCTGCCTCTAGCACTTAAAGTGGCAAGCACCCAAAGGTGCACTGCCACAATGCTGTTTAGTTAATGAACAGCTAGTCAAAATGTAATTTTCTTCTCATCCCATACATTACCCACAGCCATCTTTATTGCACATTCAATAAAGACCTTGGTCTGAAGAGAAAAGTATTCATTTCCTCCTGGATTTTTTTAATAATGCTCATCACTGTGAATGCCACACAAATATCAATTAATTTCTCTCGCAAAGTCCCTGTGAGATAAGGAAGAATTATATCCATTTTAGAGATTTAGAGGTAAGGCACAAAGACATTAAGCACCAATTCTGAATGCCCCAAATGAAGAATCCAGGGAAAGTCTGCACTGTCAAGGAATCGTGGTAAGTATTGCTGCAGTGAAGCGTATGTTGAATCCCCATCCTTGGTCTGCTGCTCAGTCCACGCTGCAATAACCTCAGACTTAGCATGAAAGCAAGTATGGCTCTTTATTAGGTGAGATAAGTGATCAGCTTGTGTTCTACTTAGGGGGAGAAAATTAGGGAAATCAACTCCAAGGCCTTGCCTTGGCCTTTTATGCATTAGTTGCTAATGTTTTTCAATTTCTTTTATTGCTGACAAGCATACGCCTATTTTAGAGCTGCAATTACTACACTGATCACAAATATAGCGTGCTTAGATTATTGGTTATTTTAGCAACATTGTACAAGCTTTGCCCCTCTGCCTCAACCCATCTGGTATCTGCAAGATCTTACCCACTTCCTCTTTGTCTGCTTTGACAACTTTTGACTTTTTCATGCTCTCACTTGCATGACCTGTTCATTCAAGGCAACAGCATATCACACCTACTCCACGTTATCTCCTAAAATAGATGCAGCACAGAAGCCTTAGTAAAGCGCTATTAACCTTGCTCTCCTGGGAGTGCTCATTAGCTGTGGCCAGCGTGGCTTTAAGGTAGTTTTAGTAGGTGGCATGTTTGGAGCAGGCACTGCATGCTTCACTGCAGTGTTAATTACTGTCCTCTGGAGGTGCAGACATGCTCCTTAGCATGACACAGCCAATGCTGTGGCAAGTGGGAGGTAAGCAGGGCGACCGCTCTAGGCACCAAAGTGAAGGGGCACCAACAGGTGCTGTCCAGCTGGGGCGGGGCACGGGACAGAGCCCCAAGTGGCATATTTGATAGCGGGGGGGAGGAAGGGGGGCACAGCTGCATACACTCCTGGACAAACATGGGGAGGGGGGTGCCACCTGGATCTGTGCACGAGGCGAGGGTGGCCTGCCGCTGCAGGCTTTGCCCCAGGTGCCAAACTTTCTTGCCACAGCACTGGACAGCACATTAAATGGATATTCAAAGCACAATTCCCATCAACTTGAGTCATGGTTCTGAGCAGTCTGCACTTCTACAAATCACCCATGCTAGAAAGTAAAATCCAGTGCTCAGACAGTAGCCAGAAAAAAGGTGCTTTATATTTATCAAGCTAAACCAAAATCTAAGTGGGACCTAGGTTGAATTTAGACATCTAGCTCACAAAAGGTGATCCAGAATAACCCCACTCGAATGATACAACAACCCTGAGACATCTAAACTCATTCAGGACAGGCGTTTAAATAAGGATCAGTAAACAGGGCACCAGTCCCAGGCACTGAGTTAGAAGAGGCCCTGGAATGGCAGTCCCTGGGAAGGTCACACTATTCCAACAGTAGCTGCAGCAGTCCTTCTATAAGACGACAAGTACTTAGCACCCCCTCTGCTGTCTGTCTTCCCCTCCTTCTGATTCAGTGCCTCACCTAGGACTTCAGTGAACCCTAGATGCATAGAAAAGCAAAGGTTGTCAGGTCTCAGTTAACACTGGGGCTGCTAACTGCACCTAAATTCTTGACAGAGTCCAATCAATCAGCGTGTCTGAGTTCACATCAACAGCACTTAGTTTAATACAAAGCAGACTAGCTACAGTCACTTACACTAAAAGCACAGCTGAACGGAGAGAAGGCAGTGCTCACCTTTTCTGTAATAGCCTAGTATCAAAGTTCTCACCACAAAGTGAGAGACCTGGATTCTAGGTCGTGGTCAGCTTGGGGTAATTGAAATCAACACCTCTTATCTCCCAGGAAGGTGCCCTACCCAATAAGAAATAGGTGAGGTTGGCTGCAGAGGTACCCTGTGCCCTTCCTTTTGAAGCTGGGTCACTGAGTAGCCAAGTTTGGGAGTGTCATGGGGCCTGGAGGAAAGCAAGCAAAAGTTAGCCTAATGTTTAAGGCATTCAGCTGAGAGTGAGGGAGGTGTGGGTTCCATTCCCAGACCTGTTTCTAAATTTGCATTAGAGAATTATTGAATTAAAAACAACCCAGAAATAGCCCTGGCAGCAGGGACCAGAACCCAGCGGAGTTTCCCTGTTTTAATTATTACAGATCTCCCCTCACTTATATTCTGTGTAGATCACTTATTTTTTCATCCTTCTGTGTGAATAATACATGAGAGAAATGCACTGGAGGCTCCTTGTACCATAAGGAAAATACGGCCATTATAGCCTGATTGATTTGTGAATATTGGCCTAGCAAACCAAATATGCACAGCAAATCTAATAAAAATGAAACACCACTTACAAATTGGAACTTCTCTGCTGCTTGCCTCACACAAACAGCACCGACATTTACTGTTCTTGCTTTGCATCTCTGAAGGGCCTGGTCCAGAGCCAGTCTGTAGAGATGCATGAATGCTTTCAGCAACGTTTATTATTCACAAAATAAAGTGCAGCCTGAAATGCCACTTTATGAACTTTGCATCTAAAAGTATCTCTTTATCCAGCCCAACAGCCCACTCAAGTATGCAGCATGAGCCTCTCTTTCTGTCTACACAATGAAAAAGACACAGGAGAGTTTCTGTGAATGATCAGCCCTGGATTATTGGCATGGCTTCATAAAAAAAGTGGCAGTAGGGCTACTGCTATGAAAAAGGATATTACTCAGGACCATGAACTGTTCCATTCAGAATTCTCCCTGGGGCACAAAAGTCAAACACTTAATTCTGCCCATTGTAGTAATGAAAAACACGACGATGACAAAGACAAAGAAGATGAAGACAAAGATGAAGAAATTGTAACTAATAATAACAATGATAATAATAAGTATTACTAGTACTACTACTACTACAGCCAGGTGCTAGGGACAGGTGTAGGAAAGTGTTAAGCTCCTTGGCCTCCCACTAAACTCATGTCCAGTAAGCAGCTGATTAAATATTGCTTCTTGAAGGAAACACTCAGCACCCTGCACCAACAGGAACATCATTCAAATAGGTTCATACCCTAGAAGCTAAATATTAATGCTTGATCCATACAGTTTCCCAGTCATCTTTTGCTGCTCTGCAGTGCAATACCTAGTTATATACTTGTCTGCCAGAGTGATACCAGGTGTGGTGTCTTAATATTGACAGTGGGAAATGGAAGTTCATTAGTGTGCCCTGATTGAAAGGGCAGAAACCCCTGCAAGATCCACCCAAGGTGTTCTTCCCTTTTGGCATTTTGGGCACTTGTACACGCCGGGCTGGACAGGCGCACAAAAGCCCATTCAGGAGTTGCAGCCATTGTGGGCTGACAATTAGCTCCTGCATGATGGCTGGAGGGGAATTATCACCAGGGCTGGGAAAGGCTGTGCGGGGGGGAAGGGTGCAGAGCCTGGGAGAGACTGGATGCTTCCACCCCATCCTGTGCCTGCAGTGTACACGGTTCCAATGGGTTGCCGTCCCTGAGGCTCTCCTAAGCTATGTCAAGGGGGTGGCAGCCCATGCTTGGGTGCACCCATTGCAGTGACGCACTGAGGGCAGCTTTGCCCCCACCCCGCTGACTTCAGCGGGCACTAGGTGCACACAGGAGGCTTGCTGGGAGCCCGTTGGGAACCAGGCATCCCATTCCTCCTTGTCACTCCTCTCTGCTCCACTCCAGAGGTGACTGAAGTGCTGCAGATTTGGAGCCTCCCCCCAACCTGCCAGCCATACCATGGACATCCCCTGCTGGCATGTGCCCCCTGCCATGTATTTGGGCTGGCACAGGGGCTGTAGGCTCCATGGGAGGCTTTGCAGGGGCTGGGGGAGGCAGTGGGTGGCTGGCACATAGCCCCATTTCTCAGCACAGCTCATCTCGGTGCCCTGCTGATAGATGGAAGGGGTATAAATCCGTTGCAGCCTCCGGGGGGGTCTGAAGCCCACTCCTCAGGTGTGGGGGGGGGTCTGTGAGGCACAGCCCCTGTGGCTTGGCCTAGTCCCTCACTGCCCCCATCAGCACTGAGCCCCCCCTTTGTCAGCTTCCCATCCAGCCATGCTGTGCCCCATGTGTACATGTATGTAACCTGGGTGTGCACGGGCCCCGGCTGTGTGTGCCTGTCCCAGTGCATGTGTACATGCCCATAACAGGAGAGCACACAGTGTGTGTTCATCCATGTGTGTGCGTACATCCTTGGGTGTGCAGTGGGCCGCAGAGCCAGGCATGCAAGCCGATCCAGCCACCTGCATCCCTGCCTCCCTCCCCCTGTCAGCGCCCGGCAGCTAGCGATGAATGTGCTCCCCCCACCCACCCCTGCCAGGACACAGGAGCTACACGCAATCAGCTGGGGCAGGCTGGGGGACCGTCACCCATGTCTGTGGTTCATCACCCCCGACCCACTGACCCCAGCTATTTCCAGGTCCAAAAAAGAGGACACTGGGGGGGCAGGGGAAATATGATGGTGGGGGGGCAAGTGACATGCTGCTGTCCTGCCCCTGCCCATTCTTTTGCCCCTCACTGACAAGCCACAGCCCCCCCAGCTCTGCTGCTGCCCCTCACTCCCACCCCACTGACCCCAGCTCTGCCAGTGCCCCTCACTCCCAAAAAGCAGTACCCTGGCCTCCAGCTCTGCCACTGCCCCTCACTCCTGAGGGGAGCCTCTGTCCCCACCCCCTCTGCTCTGACCAGATGTTCAGGATTTTGCTTTACTGGGCTGGTGGGAACAGGGGCAAGACAATCCAAGCTAGATTGGTATTTGGCTCCCCCTGCTGGAATTTATGGGGAATTACACACATCACTTAATTCATTTGAAAGCCCATAGTGTGCAAACACAAACACAATGCACCAAAATAACCTGGGTTAAAATTTTTTAGGCGAGGTAAATTAATGAGGATCAAACCCAGTGGATCACAAATGCCCTTTGAGATTAGCCTGTGACCATAATTGTTGCTGTTGTGTGAATCATCCTCCAGTTTGGCGTATAGTTAACAGTGTGTTAACTCTAGCAGCTGTTTCTTTTCTCAGAACCAAACACAACTCTAGATCAGCAACCAGGGACTTTAAGTCAGTGAATCAGGTAAGAATTCCCCATCCCTTCCACTCTTATTCACTCCCTCTCCTGCCCACTGCTGCCAGTCCCCAGCTGCCCCAGGAGCAGAGGGAGCTCCAGAGTTACTCCTGCCATGCTCCAGCTAGGCTGTGTCGGGGGCTGGTCTCAGCCAGGGAGACCAGCAGCAGTGGCCAGGTTTCTTCTCCCTGCCCAATCCCCCTGGGTGTTCCCCACTAGCCCAGGAGCAAGTTCAGTGAGAGGGAACCCACCTGCTACCACTGCTTCTGTCTCTGGCTGAATCCAGGTCCCCACACAGCCTAGCTAGAGGGGGCAGGAGAGACTCTGGCAGTTGAGGACAGAGGGACACCAGCTGCAGTAGGGGACATGCTGCTGAGCATGGAAGGGAAGGAATATTCTTACCTGATTCAGGGACTAAAAATGTTCCCAGCATGCTTTGCCCATTCTGGTGGAATGGGGGAAGCTGGGAGCGGGAGTGCAGGCACCCCAGTAGTGCCAGTTGCTGCTCCTGCAGCCTTCTTTACCTAGCCATGAACACAACAGCTATAAATAAACTACATCACAAAGCTTAAAAATTGAAAATATCATCTATAACCCTTGAATTGAGAACCCTGGCCCTATGTCACTATTCAAAAGGAAGATAACTTAATAAAGAGCAGTTGCTGTCAGAACACATGCTTAAAAAGCCCTTGGACTCTAGAATGCTACTTTATTATATCAAATCCAGGATGATGAATAGTGGGGGAAGGGAAGGGTGGGTGCAGGAGCAGCAGAGTGCTCACTGCTCACACATTGGGTAGCTGAGACCAGAGCTCTTGGCAGCTCTCTTGCCTTTTGCTTTTCCCTTTAAAAAACATCCAAATTGTACCTTTGGAAGACTTCAATCTGCCCAAGCCCAGTAGAGACCTTTTGAAGTTTGGAAACTAAATTATCTGAATTTTCCATCTGACCTAGCTGTGCTTCAGCCTGGGACGATGGGAGGCAAGCATGATTTGTCCTGCAACTGTTCGTTTGGGCTGCCAAGAACCAAAGGGAAGGAGAATCAGCATCCCACTGAATAATATAAGCTATTCATGTATTCTCATTGGAGCAGGGACTGCTCCCTAGGTCTTCCACACACTCCACACCATTGTGTGGCATGCCCTAACCATTAGGCTCTTTCTTCTCTTTGGCCTAATGAATGTTTAATTATTCCATGCATGTAAGGTTGCCAACCCTCCCAGAGTGGCCAGGAGTCTGCCAGAATTGGCATCGATCTCCTGGTGACTATTGAAAGCAACCTGGGAGACTGATATTGTAAACAGGTTGAACAGTACAATTAATGACTAGAGGTGCACCAATACAATCGGTCCTATATAGGATTGGCATTGATATAAAGAAAATTGACAGTATATGCAATTGGCTTTTTTTTGGTTAATGTGGCTGATAATGTCACTGATAAATGCCCTGTGCATGTGCGCAGCAGGCGGCCTGGCAGCATGGAGAGCAGCCAGTTCCGGCTGGTAAGTCTATTGTGAGGGAAGGGTGTGGGGGGAGGCAGATCGAGGCTCCAGCAGTGAGGGAGGGAGTGGGGCTGGGACTGGGGCAGGCACTGCACAACTGAGGCAGGGTGTGGGATGGAGCTGCAAGCAGCTCATCTGGGGGGGCATAGGGAGGTGATGGGCATGGTGGGTATGTGCCCCAGATCTGCATGTGGGGCACGGGCAGGTTGCCACTGTGGGCTGGGCCCGGGGTGGTGCTGAGCTCTTCCCAGTGTTGGGGCTGGGCCAGGCTGTGCTTGGGTGGGTAGTGGCAGCACTGGGGGGGGGCGTTCTTGCACTGAGCCACCCATGTCACTGTGCCCAGACAAAACCAAGCTCTGAGTGTTTCCTCTGGGGTGCCTACGCCCAGCCAGCCCCCTTCCTGGAGCACATCTGCAAGCCTAGAGTACCGCCACCACCACCTGGACTCAGGTCTTTGTCTCGGCCCTGTGCCACCCAAGATACACAGGACCTGTAGACCTTGGGATCTTGGGGTGCTTCTATAGGCCTGAAGCACTCACCTGCAGCCTCCCGTGCAGGGGGAAAGTAAAAAGCCGAGCCCACATTAGCAGGTCCCTTCCCTTAGCAAGGCATGCTAAAACAGATAGATTTATTGAACCAAGAGGGAGGGGGGGAAGGAATACTAAAAGTGAAATATAGAAAGAAAACCAATCTTGAGCAAATCTAGATGGCTTGTCAGCCTTTTGAAATGTGACTAGAGCACATTAAACTGAGCTTCTAGTTAGGTTTCTGGTAAGTTACTCACTTCCACATCCTACGTATGAGAGAGAGAGCTGCAGAGTCCCACACTTCTGTGTGCATTTTAAAATATCTGACCACCTTCTTCCTGGACCGACCCTCTTAAATAGCCCTACTGACCTCACCAGCTAATCCCAGTCAGGGGTAGGTGTTATTTGATGCTGGTCAATCAATTTGAAAAACATCAGAGTTACCTACTGGCATAACATGGGCTGAAGCCCCAGACCCCATTTCATGAGGTCAGAGCTCCAAACAATAGAGAGGTTTAATTCACACCCTCTTACCTGAAGTCAGTAACTCAGGGCAACCAGACATGTGAGAGGACAAAGAAAGAGGAAAGGAAAAAAAAACAAAAGAGGAGACTGGGAATTGAGTTCTTCCACAGAGACTATGGAGAATTTTGGGATGGTTGCAGCCCCACCACCCACCCCAGCCCCAGCAGCAGCCCACCCTTGCCCTGCGCATATCTGGGGGTGCACCCCCACATGTCCTCCTGGTGTGCATGAAGCAGTGGGAGCTGCCCCCTCCACGGGTTTCCCTGGACAAGCCACTCATGGCTTCATCCCATGCTCCACCCCAGCTGTGCAGCACCTGCCCCTGCCCCTGCCCCAGCCCCACTCCCTCCCTCACCTTGGGGGCCTCAATCTGCCCCCATCCATGCCCTCTCTCTCCCCCCTCATCCCTTCCCACACAATAGACTTACCAGATAGATGCTGTTGTCCAAGCTACCCAGCTGCATATCGGCAATCAGACTGGTATCAGTCAATATGGCTCGTTAAAAACTGGTTATCGGTATCGGCCCAAAATATCTCTATCGGTGTACCCCTATTGATGACTGGCAGGGCACTGTTTGTGCCGGTCACTTTAAGGGCCTGGAGCTGGCAGCTGCCAGGTGCCTGATGAGGGCAGTCATTTTGAACCAAGGGCTGCCCATATAAATAGGGCAGTTCTGCTGCTGGAGGGCTGCTGGTATCTTCTGGAGGTAGGGGTGCTCAGGAGGCTCCTGGTCCTGGGTACTAAACCTGCCCCCTGCTGGGAGTGGGGGGCCTGGTGGGGCTCCCAGTGGCATGGGAGCCCCCAGGAAATGCCAGGCCAGTGACCAGTTACCACCCTGGTGAAAGGTGGGTCAGGGCACCTTAACCCCTAGCCCCCAAAACCAGGTGGGTTACCCCTTGGTTGGAGGGCCTGGAGGGTGGATCCCTGGAGAGAGAGAAAAGGCCATAGACTCATACCCATCTGAACTTCCCCTGACTGGTCAATGCTGGGGCCAGGATTGGGAGGGTCGAAGGGCCAGGGGCCACCACGAGGGATGCTCAGAACTGAGGGCCAGAGTTCCGGCTGGCCTGGAGGTGGGCCAGGGCTAGTAGTCAAAGGTCCCGGTGGAACTACACCTGAAGGGGGAAGCAGTTCACGGAGCTATGCTGCCTAGTATGAAGGTGGATGAGACCGCCTAAGGAGAGGAATCTAGTTGAGGTTCATTTAGGAAGATTCTGGGGCCCAGTGTGGGGGACAGTGATGATGATACCATCTAGATGCCATCTGTGAGGCTTGGGCTGTGGTGTAGGGGTGGAATGGAGCCGCAGATAGCACCCCCTGGCATTGGGGCAGGAAATGGGCAGCCTCCCACTTAATTACATCAATGAATCAATTACCACCAAGGTGTGGCAGGAAAGAAGGTGGGCAGTTAGCCCAGAAACAGGTAGGTGGGCCACTGGGAAGGCAGCCCCGGGAAGGCCCCCCTGTTACAATGATGTTATGTCATGTTGGGGGAAAAAATCTCTTGGAATAGCTTCAGTCAGAGTTGGCAATCCTGCATGCATGCAAATTGGAAAAGTTTATACAGGTGAGCCTGAGGGAGTGCTCCACCATACTTTATAGCCCAATGGTTAGGGCAGTTTCCTGGGAAGAGGGAGATGTGAGTGCATGTTCCCTCAGACAGGAGGGGTTTAAATCCCAGCCTTCCACATTTCAGGTAGGTAACCTAAGCACTTGG
>NW_005842853.1:52963-62238 GCF_000455745.1 Alligator sinensis | reverse complement strand
GGCCTCTCCATATTTAGTAAGAAAGGCCTGGCTGGCTGAGGTGCTGGATTCTAGGAAAGCATTAGTGGCTATTAAATCAAAGTAGGCCTCAGCCCCTCTCTCCACAACCCAAACTTAAGTCTCTAAGATGATAGGGACCTCCTTATACATAACCCTTTTTTCTGAGGCATCTCCTTGCTCAGTGGGCTGACTCCCTTGAATCCCATTCTTACATGCCTAAATCATGCATCACCATGTATTTTATAGGGAACCTAGATACCTAATGCTGGGCAGTAGATTTCATTAGGCAGCAAAGCACCTAGAAGGTAGGAGCTACAGCCATTATGTCTTTGTAAATCTAGCCATTTGTGACTCAGTTCTTCAGGGTCAAAATAATAGCCTCTCACACCTTGGCAATTGTGAGAAGATGGCTCAGATTTGGGCATGACTCGCATAATATAATGATAAGTACTATGAAGAAAGCCCATGAGGAAATTAATAATTCTGTATTCAGAGCAGTAAAGATGACCCAGGGCTACATGGTAAACAATGAGGAGAAAATAAAATATCAGCTAGCTACTCACTGATTGAACATAGTCCATCCCATGCCCAGAGTGAGACAGAGTTCTCTATTAAAATAGCAGATGACCATGTAATCTGGCTGTAACATGATGGTTGCACATAAAGGGCATAAATTAAAATTGCATGCACTTGTTCAAACTGTAAATGTTGGACTTTGCAACCTTTGCACTACTAGTTCATGCCAAAAACTGTAGTCTCAAAACAACTGACAAATTAACTCCATAGGCATTTATACACACTCTGGGAGTGGGGACATCATTTTAATTAGTCTCTGAAAGCCGTTCTAATTAAAACACCCAGAGCATCTCACATATCAGCATCCCCATGCTTCAAAATGGCAGCTTTAACTAAATTTGTTCAATTAGCTTTAGTTAAAGCACCCCTGCCATCATTTTGAAGCACAGGGGCATGGGTACATAAGATCCTGGAGTCTACTGGAGCGTAATAATTACCACGCTTCAGCAGATTCGATTAACTGAATCTGTTCCAACAGCATGTCGGAGCAGCCTTGCTGCTCATGTATAGGGGCTCCATAGTTTCCTGCATCATAACTAAACTCATTGTCTGAAATCTTTATTTGCCCTGAGTCTCATCCTGCACCACTGAAGTCTCTAGGGGCATTGCCATTGCTTTTGATACAAAGAGAGCTGTTGCTATAGTCCTACTGAAGTGTGTGGTGATTTTCATACAAGTAAAGAATATTCACAGGAATAAGCATTATAGAACAAGGTCTTTTTATAATATCTGAAAGATCCATTGGAACACAAGATGTAGTTTTTACCCTTTGTGTATTTTTTTCTTGCACACAGTAAGGCCTGGTAGAAGAGGGTGCACAGATTTCATTATTTTAATTCAGATTCTTTTAAATTGAATTAAATCAATTAAACTAATGGTTGGTTTCACTCCAGATCCCAGGACTCAGGTATTTACATTGCAAAAACCAGTGCTACAACTGGCAGCCTTCCTAGAAGTCTCAGTAAAGCTGAAGATTGAATGGACACACAAAATTAATTAGCATCCCCCAGTAATGTTTCATGTAATTTAGGTTTGAGGCATCTTGGCAGGGTGTCAAGGACATGAGTCTTACTGCTGTCAATCAGAGCCTTGTACAGAATCACAGAACCTTGAAAGATCATCAAGTCCAACCCCCCTGCTCTGGGCAGGAATACTGTTGAGCTCAAATGATGCCAGCAAGGTCTGTCTAGTCTCCTCTTGAAGAGGAGAGGAGGTTGGAGACTGCACCACCTCCTTGGGAAGTCTATTCTAGGTCACCCTTACCATAAAGAAGTTCCTCCTTACATCCAACCTGAAACCATCCTCTAACAGTTTATGGCCATTGCTCCTCATCTTCTCCTGGGGTGCCCTAGTGAATAGTTTCTCTCCCTGTTCCTGATATTCAGCCCTTTCATACTTTACAGATGACCACCAAGTCCCTCCTCAGTCTTCTCTTCCCCAAGCTGAACAGTTCCAGATCCTTTAGCCTTTCATCATAAGGTTTGTCCTTCAGGCCCTTAATCATTCTTGTGGCCCTTTTCTGGACACTTTCAAGATTCTCCATGTCTTTTTTTGAAGTGCAGCGCCCGGAACTGGACACAGCACTTCAGCTGGGGTCTCACCAATGCCAAGTAGAGAGGAAGTATCACTTCCTTCGCCCTGCTGGTGATGCATCAGCTAATGCATTCCAGTATGCTATTAGCTCTGTTGACTACAGCATCGCACTGGTGGCTCATGTTTATCCTGTGATCAACCATAACCGTGAGATCCCTTTCAGCCATCATACTGGCCAGGACACCTCCTCCTAACCTATATTCATATTGCAGGTTACTTCTGCCCAGATGAAGCACTCTGCATTTATCCTTATCAAACTGCATCCAGTTCTGCACTGCCCACCTTTGCAGCTTGTCCAAGTCCACTTGAATCTGTATCCTATTCCCTAGCTTGACTGCTTTTCCCTATAACTTAGTATCATCTGCAAACTTGGCCAGTGTGCTTTCCACATCCTCATCTGAATTACTGATAAAGATGTTGAACAGCATGGGACCAAGACCCTGCAGGACACAACTGGTCACCTCCCACCAATACAGTGGACAATACAGACCTGTCCACTAACACTCTCTAGGCTTGACCCCTTAGCCAGTTCCCAACCCACCTGACTGTGGACTCTGCCAGCCCACAATCCCCCAGTTTTCTTGTAAGAACATCATGGGAGACCATACCTTTTTAAAATCCAAGCATCATCAACTGCATCATCTACATATAAGCAGTTTATTACTTGATCATAGAAAGAGACAAGGTTCATTGGACAGAATACAAAATTGTAATAAATGGTAAAGTTCCCCAAAATTAAAGAGGGAAGGCAGAAAAGTCAGACACTGCTGGGCGATTTTTTTTTTTTTACTACATTCAAGCAGACACTTGTTTCTAACCATTCGAAAAATAAAATCTTGCAAATGCAACAACCTTGCTTTTAAGCCACTTCTTTTACATCACTTGCTTTTAAGTCACTGGCTTTGAGGACATAAGAAAGATATTGATGATCTCCAGATTTCTGGCAGGGGGAAGGGAAGCTCCAGTAAAATAAAGTCCCTGGAGCGTGCCCTGTGCAATGTCCTCGTCAAGAGTCAAATGTAGGGCCAGGGCTCCCCTGTGCCCACAGATACTCAGGTTCCATAAAACTCCTCAGTTAATGATGCTGTCTTTGCAGTTCTAAACTACATTAAGGGCTGACCTGATTCAGAGGGAACCCAGGATTAAAGACTGCAAAGGGTGACCTACTCCTCCTTTCTACTAGTCGCATCTCCCTGGATCTAGCCCAGAGCCAGTGCCTTCATTTCTGTCTGCCTATGGAGGGAATCAAGAAATTAACATTAAAAAGTTCAATCCACACTGCCATTTAAAACTCCTATTTTTAATTTTAATTCATTTCAATTCTACTAACCACAGTTACCTTAAATAACTTTACCCTGGTAAAATCTTCCTAATGGTATTAACAGTCTGGAGAAGCCTCATACAAAATGCATGATCTCTCCAAAATAAAAAATTCTCTAGTCACTTTGGAAAAAACATAATAATTTTGAGTAACTTTGATCATTCTCCTCCCTCTGCTTCAAACTGTCCTAAGTCTCTTACATCATAGATTCCTCTTCTTCACAGGAAAGGGATTCAGAGAGAATATTTTGTTAGTCTGATTGCAGTACTGCAGAGCACAAGGCAAAGGAGCTAGGGTGAATAATAATGTGAAAGCCAACATTATAAATCTAGTGGCAGGTTTTCTTTGAAGCTCTTGCCATCCATGTACCAACAACAAGCTTTAATAAAAATAGTAATTACAAAATGAAGCCTTCAGCATTTAATATGCTCATTTGATCTCTCTCCTGTATTGTGTAGTCTTTCTTACTGTCGCTACAGGCTTCCCTACCACTGAAGTAATGATCTTACTTCTGTGTCTTGTCTCCAGGTTTTCTTCCCTTCTCCAGGGGAGATCTGATCTTTGATTCCCACTGTCCATTTCTCAGTGGCCAGTTTCACAGAAACACTCAGTTGCAGCACCTGCAATGTCAGACCACGTTAGAATTTTAGAACACAAGTCACAGAATCAATGGAATATTAAAAGTTTAGCTACTTAAACGAACATATTATTCAGCTGTTGTTTGGCCACTTTTAAAGAGAAAGTTAGTCTATTTAAACTTTAAAGTTAACAGACTCTAGAAGGAAAGCAACTGCTATTCTGTGACTTTGGGAGCTGGATAATAATATAAAAATTACTTTAGACATCATTGACCCAAATAATGTTCTAAGCGCTGAAGCCACTACACGTGAACTTGTAAGTGCAGAATCACCCTTCATACTAGTGGCACCACAGTGGCTATAATATTATTTACTAATCATATTCTGTAGTGTGGTTTGAAGTTTTGTGATCTTTAGCCTAAATGTCTAAAGTCAGAGGGGATTCTACCAAGTCCATACTGCTTACTATACAATGGAGGGCCTTTGTAACCAGGATCCTTTGGAGAATTAGCTGGAGGAAAATTCAAAATGGTCTGATGCTAGGAGAGGAAGGGTGTGGTTATTAGGGCTATGCAAAATTTCAATGGCTGTTTCGTTCCAACACTGTTCCGACCAATTTCAAGTTCGAAACAGCAAAATTGAAACAAAACAAAGGCCATTGAAATAGCCTCGAAACAAAACGAGGCTGATCAAAACGTTTTGACCATAGGCTGGGGGTGGGAAGTCAGTCCAGCCGGCCTGACTTCCGATCCCCAGTGCAAAATCTGGCAGGGGGCAGGAGGCAGCCGAGTGGGGCTACTTTCCCAACCCCCGCACTTAATCACACTGGGGTTGGGGAAACAGCCCAGCTGGGCTGCCTCCCACCCCCAGAGTGATCACACGTGGGTGTCAGGGAAGTGGCCCCACTCAGCTGCCTCCTGCCCCTGGCGCAATCATGCGGGGGGGTCAGAGAAGCAGCCCAGCTAGGTGATCTAGTGCTGGGGGTGGGAAGTCAGCCCAGCTGGTCTGACTCCCCATCCCCAGTGAAACTCAAAACAGTGGTGAAACAGCCTTTCTGTTGTTTCGATGGAACAAAATGGAACAGCTGTTTCAACTCAAAATGAAATTCAAGACAAAACTCTGTTCCTTCAAACAGTCAAAACTCAAGGTGAAACAGAATGGTGCTGTTTCACACAGCCCTAGTGGTTATGAATACTAAAGGCTTAATAGGGATTATGGGATCAGAGGTGAAGTAGTTTAAATCAGCGGATTTATACAGGGTGAATTTGGATCATGATCTTTGCCTCCTTGCTCATTTTGTTATTGAGGTTCTCTTGTTGTTTGAGTCATATTTGTGACATCATCTCATGTACAAGGCCCTGTGAACTCTATGGCAAAGGGTCTGGATCCCATGAAGCTCCAATCAGATGCAGAAAAAAAATTAGAGCTTTTTATTGAATTAAATATGAAAATGAATAATGCAATCAGTATGGTAATCCATGTGTTATTAATTTGATAGTACACTTAATTTTATACTGCCCTAAAATTTTAAATTTTCCCTGTGCTTCAGTATTTTGTATTGAAAATGCAAGAGTCCACTTAGAGAAATTCTTAAGGTAAAAGTTGGATGTCTTGCAGATGAGTTGAAAGGAAGTGGGGCTTGTATGCTTTAGAACACATGGAAAACAGTTTGGGATCCTGAAGGAAACACCTTCACTCACTATAGGTCAGCTAACAAGATCAGCAATGAACAATTAATAGGAACAGCAATGTAATCTGGAGATCACCCTTCCTGCAAATTGTTAACATCTTTTTCAAGAATGTTTGTTGAAGAGAGACTGAGATGGGTAGTACAATGAATGCTGTAGCAAAGAACCCTGCCCCTGCTACTTAGAAGAGGGTGAGCATAAGCTACAGACTACAAGCTGAAGGCCTACAAACAGCAAAGCAACAACCTTAATTACATGAGGTAAATCCCTTGCCATGAGGTCCAAGAGGACTGTGGCCAGATAGGGCGTAGCCAAGGGAGATAAGCTGGGCACCAAAACAGAGGAAGAAAGTCTGGCTTGGTCCATGAGAGGGCAAGCAGCTTGGGTGGAAGAAGTACTGGAAGAAATGGTAAGTAAGCCCAAGAGGGTTGAAGCTACAGTAGCCAGCAGGCTAAAAGAGAAAGTCTTGAGGTAAAGGTGCCCTGGCATGAACCGAGTTGTTTGCTTGGCAGTAGTTTGTGTTTGTTTCTGATTCTTGGGCAGAGATGTCATGAAGCATGAGACAGCTATTAGGGGAGCAGGGCACTCAGAGAAGAACGTGAATCGGTGGATGATGTGAACCCAGGGTTGGAAAGCCACAAACAAGGCACTGGACCTAACCAGGTAAGCATTAAAGGGGAACACGTGCCATCAAGGCAAAGGGATACCAAGAGCACCCACTGAGGGGGGGCTAAAATGTCTTTACACAAATGCCAGGAGTATGGGGAACAAGCAGGAGGAACTCACACTCCTGCTTGCTAGCACGCAGTATGACCTAGTTGGCTTAACTGAAACATGGTGGGATTCTACGCATGACTGGGCGGTAGACATTGAGGGGTACAGGTTATATAGACAGGACAGAGTGGGGAGAAAAGGCAGGGGTGTAGCTCTCTATGTTAAGGAGCAGTACACATCTTCTGCCATCAAAGCGCAGGAGTGGAGGAGGGGAATACCGAGACATTGTGGGTCAGGGGAGAAGGACTTGGTAGTGGGGGTCTACTACAGACCTCCTCACCAGGATGATGAGCTAGTATTCTCCAAGCAGCTTTCAGATGCCATATAGGCAAGGGAGGCAGTGGTCATGGGGGACCTAAATTACCTAGATATCAGTTGGGAGGAACAGACAGCCAAAACAAGCCGCTCAAGGAAGTTCTTACACTGTGTGCAGGACCTCCACCTAACCCAGATGGTGTCCAGTCCCACCAGGGGTAGTGCCCTGCTAGACCTGGTCCTAGCAACAGGGGATGATCTCATGGGGGACCTGTGGGTACACAGTAGCCTGGGTGATAGTGACCACCACTTGGTAAAGTTCACTATCCAGCAAAGGGTGACAAAAATATCCAGTAATGCTAGAGTTTTAGACTTCAGAAGGGCCAACTTCACTAAATTTAGGAACCTAGTTAGTAAGGTGCCCAATGCTCTTGAGTTGGGTCTAGTGGGGGTCCAAGAGGGTTGGAAGTTTCTCAAGGGAGTGATCCTTATAGCACAAAAAGAGTCTATCCCCTTATGCAGGAAAGGTGCTAAGGGGATAAAAAAAAAAAAAAAAAAAGACTGCTTGGCTGAACAGGGAGATTCAGGAAAGACTGGGGGCAAAGAAAGGAGAGATATTGCCAGTGGAAGCAGGGGGCAGCCACCAAGGAGCCATACACCACCCTGGCGCGCTGTTGCAGGGAGTCATTTAGGCAGGCCAAGGCAGGACTGGAGCTTAGGCTGGCTAAAACAATCAGGGACAATAAATAGTCCTTCTACAGATACATAGCAAGCAAAAAGAAGGCACAAAAGAGCATAGGGCCCCTGCAGGACAAATCAGGACAGTTGGTGGTTGATGCAGACAAAAAGGCAGAGCTCTTCAATGAGTTCTTCGCTTCAGTATTCCTTAATACTAACCAAGACAATCCCCGCACCTTGAACATAGGCAGATGTCCAAAAGGCACCAGATTGCCAAAGGTTAGCGCTGACTTAGTTAAAGAGCACTTGGAAGGGCTGGATGGGTACAAGTCAGCCAGCCCGGATGACCTCCACCCATGGGTGCTGAAGGAATTAGCCAGTGTCATTGCTGAGCTGCTGGCACAGCTGTTTCAGCTCTCATGGTGCTCTGGACAGGTCCCTGAGGACTGGAAAAAGGCCAACGTGATGCCCATTTTTAAGAAGGGGAGAAGGGAGGAGCTGGGTAACTTTAGGCCAGTCAGTCTTACCTCTATCCCTGAGAAAATACTAGAAAAAATAATCAAAGAATATATTTGTGAAAGCCTAGCAGGGGAAACAATGCTGGATGGAAATCAGCATGGGTTCATCTCAGGTAGATCCTGCCTGACAAACTTAATAGCCTTTTATGATCAGGTTACACACTGCCTTGACACAGGAGCGGAGGCCAATGTCATCTACCTGGATTTTAGGAAGGCCTTCAACATAGTTTCGCATCCTATTCTTACAGGGAAGCTAATGGGCTGTGAAGTGGACGCCTACACAGCCAGGTGGGTGGCTAACTGGCTTAGGAACCGCACCCAGAGAGTGGTGGTTGATGGGTCATTTTCAACTTGGAAGGAGGTGGGCAGTGGGGTCCCACAGGATTTGGTCCTTGGGCCAGTATTATTAAGTATCTTCATCAGTGATTTGGATGAAGGTGTGTTGAGCACCCCTCACAGCAGATGAGGGAGGGGACATGCAGCAGAGTAGCAGACAGGGCAGGAAGCAGTTACAGGCTGACCTGGAGAGGTTAGATCAATGGGCAGAATGTAATAGGATGCAATTCAATAAAGATACATGTAAGGTACTCCACCTAGGAAGGAGAAATCCCCAGCACACCTACAGGTTGGGGGATGTCTTCCTCAGCAGCTCAGAGGCCGAGAGGGATCTTGGAGTCATAGTTGACTTCAAGATGAACATGAGCCAGCAGTGCAACGAGGCCATCAACAAAGCCAATTGCACCTTGTCATGTATTAGCAGATGCATGATCAACAGATCAAGGGAGGTGAAGCTCCCCCTCTATGCAGCACTAGTCAGGCCACAGTTAGAGTACTGTGTCCAGTTTTGGGCACCGCACTTCAAGAGGGACACGGAGGATCTGGAAAGGGTTCAGAAAAGGGCCACCCGTATTGATTAGTGGTCTTCATGAAAGACCCTACAAGGAGAGTGAGAGAGATCTGGATCTCTTCAGCCTATACAAAAGATGGCTATGGGGTGACCTTGTGGCCACCTATAAATGTATCAAAGGCATGACAGGTGAGGTAGGAAAGTCACCAATATAGTGCTGTGTGAAGAAGGCTGGGGTGGGCTGCCAGGTGGCAGCAGACTACCCATGAGATCACCAGACCTGCTACACATGCCTGCTTGTGTTAGGCAGATTAGAGCTGTATAAGCAAGTACTAAATAAATGTGCAGTAACTGGAGTTACTGCACAGTAGCTCCGGTGAATGCCTTTTAAGTGACACTACTGCCCAGTAACCTAATACTACCATGTACATGAATGCCGCATGCCCC